>NW_017306324.1:500039-504275 GCF_000935625.1 Nanorana parkeri
ATCCTGCGCTGAAGTCGTCAGCCGGGAAACATTGCTACACGAACCCTATACAATTCTATGGGGCTCTGCTATGCAATTGTGGCCTGCAGATAGAAGACTTCAGCATGGGATGTAAACAAACACGGGAGGCCCTGGGCGGCGGGCATCAATAAGGGCCTCTGTGGAGGGGGAGGGTGGGATGTATTAGGAAGGGGGGGTAATAAGATTAATGGAGAATCTAGTGTACACATGTAAACAAGTCATAGGAAAGAATCCTTTTACCTCCCACATTTTACTGTAATAGGGTCCTTTTAAGCCATTAATGAAACTTTTTGATCTGCTCTTCCACACTGCATCTGTCTGCAAATACCGAGCGCCCTTTATTCGCTGCAAAAGAGCTCTACAAACACCTTTGTTGTGAGTTTGGAAGTGCTGTCCTGTTTGACATTGCTGCATACAGAATGCTTTTTACATCAATATTGCTGCTTTGCTTTTAAAGGCTTTTATTGACATTTGCAGTGCACTTTGATGGTGAATATTTGTTTGTAATGGATCTATTAAAAATCTGCTTCGTTTGTAATCTAGCACAGAGAAGTGAACCACAGCTGCAGTGCAATGCTTGTTGAAAGGGAACCTATACTTAAATGTTCATTATCGCAATTTAACATGACTAAGCAAATCAGTAAAAGAAATATGATTCCCAATTAGAAGTGGCACTTCAACATGTAAACAGTGCCTAGACACCCTCTGTTCTTGCAGCCTCACAGGTGCCTTTCAGAACTTTGACATCATCGAGGTATATCCTGCTTCTGGTTACTGGATGACATGGATGCTGCTATCAGGGTGGTGGAGTCTCAGTGCGGGGAGATGTACTATATGGCCAAATCTTTGTAGATACCTGACCATCACACCAATATGAGTGTGTTGGATATCCCATTAACCCCTTCATGACTGAGGCCTTTTTTTCATTTTTTGCACCCATGTTATATTCCACATTTTATGGTAACGTGTACCCATTCAGCCAAAGAACATGCGTGAAGTCAGGTACTGATTTTGGCAAGAAGACTGGCTCTCAGTTGGTGCTCCAATTCATCCCAAAGGTGTTCAGTTGGGGCTCTGTGAAGGCCACTCGGGTTCCACCACACCCAACTCCTCAAACCATGTTGTTTTGTCCCTGTTGAGAACCTTCAATCCTTTGTTTTGACCATTTTCAGAAAGTGATGGGAGATTAAACCCGAAACTGTGATTCATAGCCCCGGAAGTTCAATAATTACTGTAGCTACGGATGAATGAAAGTATGAGTTGTACATAATGCTGCAGCATCCACACATGGAACACCCATCATTAGAGGGGATTTATTGCTGCATAGCAAATGTAAAAAAAAAAGAAAAAGATGTTTCCTGGAGTTCTGCCTTAAGCTCCCTTCCATATTCCTATTGGGCCATCACTGGTATGGGCAACCCTCACTGGCCAATAGGAGTGTGCAGAAGGTAGCAAGGGTCAGGCACGCTTTGGCATTATTGGAAAATGCAGAAACATTGTCTGTCAGACCAATATGTAACCATGATCTAAAAGAGGCCTAAAAAGCATAGTCAGCAGAGAGATTAAATGGTTATGGTGCAACATGGGGCGTCTTTTTGAGATGGATACATACAGGCCCTCTCGCTGTAGTTTATCAATGAGCCTTTAGAACATAGACTTATCAGTAAAGTTACCATAAAGAGTACCTGTTATATCTCTGGTTATACAGGAATGGGTCAACATTTCCTTCTTGCAGCTAAAACAAAGTCAAGCTAGGCTCAGATGTGGGCGATCCCACGTGTCCCGGGACCTTGCGATTGTCACGTGGCCCCATTGATGAGGTTACATGTTGCACGGCAATCGCTTAACAAAAGGTACAAGTAACTTTTTGGTGGGACACACGACACCTGGCTTTTTTTTTCGTTTTAGCCGCTATCATGTTCAATTGCATGGGCAGGATCCTGACAGGAAACCACGCGATCCACCTGGTGTGACCGGGGTGCCATTAGAAAAAAATTGGCACCGCTAGCACGATCGGCAGTGGTGGGCGATTCCATGACCGCGTGACTATCCGCGTGGTTTTGTGAACGATTGCTGCGCGTTCGCGGATCGCCCAGGTGTGAAACTGGCATCCTTGGGGAAAAATGGTTCACTGATCTGTTTTGACAAGCGGGGAAGTGAAGCAATGAACGTACTCCAGCGCTATAGCTGGCTGTGTTTTCGTACCCGCAGTTCTACAGAATGTCAATATTTACAGACGTTTACTTCTACAAAACAGTATTGACAAGCTTTGGGGAATGTTTATAAAACAGTTGATCCGACATTCACTGCAGGTACATTTTTCTGGTGCAAGTGTTTTTACATGACCGTGATTGATTCTCTGCCATTGAATGTTTGGTGACGGTCACATCCACTGCTTTATAAATATGCCCCTTTGTATTTATTTGGGGGGAGGGGGGGGGGTTCTTTTTAAGATAATTCAAAAATACCATTCAGCCTTTGTACACATGACGGTATTTTTGTTTCAGTTTAAACCCAGTTTAACATATTGCAGCTTCCTGGTCCTTCCATGTGATCGGTGTATTGGTTTTCTTTTTTCAAGCTTTTTTCCCTTTATTTTTGATCCTGCCAGTAACACACTTCCTAGCCTAGAATGGCAACACTATCAGGGCTATTCACTCAGGCCTTGTTCACACCATATGCAGAGCAGATCTGCATGAGTTTCTGCACACGCAGTGCAGTGGGTTGTGCCGCGTTTTTGATGCGTTCCGGGCCGTTTTTGGTAAAAAAAAACCGCTTGTTGTGAACAAGGCCTAAAGGGTGAAGAGTTTGGAGAAGGCAGGTGGAGAATCTTGGCCAACATAGCTGATTGACAAATAAATCTCCATTTCAGCACGCTTTCCATTTCCGCTATGTTGTCCTAGAATGTTCACTTCTCCAAACTCTTCACCCTTTAGTGAATAGTCCAATCACTTTCTGTGCTGTATATATAGGGGAGCAGCATTGTCAACCTAGGCTACAGTACAGAATGCCTCCCCCCTCTTCTTATCTCAGTAACATGAGGGGGTGTTCTGTAGTCCACAGAGGAAAACTGGGCACTGCTTGAGATTTCAGTGCTGCAGAGAGCACGGGAAGATACATAACATGTTGAAATGTCCACTGTGGAACGGCTGAGAAAAACCTGGAATAAGCCATCTTACCTGCTTTCACAAAACATCTAAAAGGTAAGAATTTTTTTAAAAGGTATTTTTTTAGTATGTTGTGTGAGTAGGAACAAATAACAAACATATGGAGGGTTTTCTCAAAGTGGAAATGCACTTTAAAGTTGTTGTTTTTTTCCATTTTTTTATAAAGCCATAGTTCAAGAAGAAAAGCCCATCCCCCAGCCTGCTTGCTGGAGAGAAGCACCTCTCTCGATCTCCCAACATGCCCAGGTTAAAAAAATTGCGTGCGTCCGTGAAACTGACAGAATTCGGTACCCCAAAAGGTCCATAGACGAAGCTTTAAACACTCCTACAGGTCATCAGTTTAGAGATATATGCGTGAATATTGGCCCTAGAATTATTGCTCTCACTCTGGCGTGTGCAGCGATACCCAACATGTGTAGCGCATTCATCGTTTTCGTACGTAAGGTGCATCCGACGCATGTTTACATGACGACGTGCGTGCTCGTGGGGGCGGGAGACTTTAAAAAAATGCTTTTTATTATTTTTACATTTTATTTTGTATTTTTAAAACTGTTTTTTTAACTTTACTTTTTATTGCTATCACATGGGGCGGGCTTACAAGCCCCCCATGCGATAGCATATTGGTAGTGACAGGTACTCTTTAGGGTGATACTGGAGGTCCAAAAGTCACTGGGAGTCTGTTTTAACCCCTTGAGGATCCATGACGGAATTATCCCGTCATGGGTTTGTGAAGGATTTAAAGGGGCACGATTCCCAGCATGGAGCACTTCAGGGCTTCCAGCTCCTCCAGTGGAGGTTTGCAGTCTGCTTTTCCTTGGCTAGCTTCATGATAAAGGATATCAGTGGGAGACCTCAGCAAAACATTTACACAGCTGCAGATTTTGTAAGATTTTTGTCACCCGAGCCGGAGTTATTATCTCACTAAAGAGCCTCTGTAATTAGTTCAGATATATATTTTTTTTGCATTGTTGTCTGCTCTGGTGCGCAATAGTTTCTTGACATTGGGCTTGCTGCAGTTCTGAAAACATGAATCCATGCCCTTTATCCT
>NW_017306324.1:504315-506579 GCF_000935625.1 Nanorana parkeri
GGGGATATATTACAATGGCACCTGGAAGTGGGTGGGGGGATATATTACAATGGCACCTGGAAGTGGGTGGGGGGATATATTACAATGGCACCCGGAAGTGGGGGGGATAATGTGCCCTGCAACACATCAAACATGGCTTGAGGAACACAAGTTTGAGGCGATGACTTGGACTCCAAATTCTGCAGATCTTAATCTGGTCGAGCATCTGTGGGATGTGCTGGAAAAACAAGTCCAGTCCATGGAGGCCACACCTCACAACTTACAGGACTTAAAGGATCTGCTACTGACGGCTTGGTGCCAGATACCACAGCATATCTTTGGAGGGGTCAGGAAAAGGGGGACCTACTCAATAGTGTGTGTGTGTGGTATATAATCTATCAAAAATTATTAAATTGTTTCACTTGAGCCATTATACTTATATGAGATCAGCTATCATACTGAACTGGCACCAGCCTGCAGAAAGTTAAAATCTGGCTTGCAGTCAATCTACCACTGAAAATTAATAAAGTTGTGGTAGGGGGGGGCTTAAAGGAGAACTATAGGGTCAGTGTTTTTCCCCATAGTTCTCCTTAGGGCAACGGGAGGACACAAACTAGCATCCTCCCGTTACCCTAAGCTCAGTATACCGCAAGCTACAGCTCCCTATATACTGAGACGCCGCAGCCGGAGCGGATCCCGACGTAGATGACGCGATCCGCCCAGCTGCGTGAGTGACAGCGTTGCCTATCTAGAGGCAGAGCCAGCTGTACCCGCCCCCTCCCCCGTCCGTTCCGCCAGTCAGCGCTGGCAGATCGGAGCGGGGAGGGGGGAATCCAGCCCCTCCCCCTGTCACGGCAGAGAGCCGTGACAGGATCGAGAGGCGAGCAAACCCGGTATGTGTTCGCTCACCTCCCGATCTACTGAGCCGACCTGTGACAGTCTCATTGTCACAGGTCGGCTAGAACTATGAGGTGAGTGAAAAGCACTCGCCTCATAGTTCTCCTTTAAGGAAGGGAAGGAACTCTAGTGGGATGCCGTCTTGAGTTTGCAAATGTTCAGTTGCTGTCTAAAGCGTAAATAATAGTCCATAGAGTTGCCCTTGTTGCTACTCTTTGCGGTTCACAGACATGCTGAAGCAGTTGGAATACAAGAGTGTGTAAATTATCAATCATTAGATAAATAAATACTGCATGTGCCGTTCCGTGTGCAATCCTGGCATGTGCCGTTCCGTGTGCAATCCTGGCATGTGCCAGGGTGAATTAACTCTGTGTGTATGAGCAAGCGCTATACCATCACAGCCTGGCCAGTTTAGATGGCTGGAGATCCTGGACCTGGAAGAATACCAGGCCAAGATGAGGAGCTTGCATAAGTATTTACCGCTTACAGGTCATGTCTCTGCCCAGCCTGTGCCTGGACAATAAAGAAGCAGCAGTTAGATGAACGCATCTTTCTGTCACTTTGTTCTCTGCTCCAATCAGCATTTCCCTTGTTAGAACATGAACATTGCAGCACAGCAATCCTGAGTCCAGTTCAGGTACTTACACTGCAATCAATACAGAGCTGTCTTTTTTTTTTGTCTTTTACTGTATATCTGCCTGGAGATCAGCTTTATATGCGTTGCTAGTAACCTATACCAGTCTGTCAGCATAGTAATTTGAGATATGGATTTTGATCATTTGCTGCTTTTTGCACATCATCTTTTGGTTTGTGAACTGCCCCACTAAAGTCTAAATGTGCAGTTTACTGTCTTCTTTGATCTCTGTATATGTTTCTAATCAGAAAACTTGCTTCTCTTCTTTTTTTTTTTCACCCCAGCATACTACAGACCCAGATGGGTGCCAGAAAGCAGCGTGGTGTCCTACAGTAAAGTGGGCATGCACAGGATTTTATAGCTCTAGTCCAGGCCTCCCCCCGATGGTAAAATGTCTGTCGATATGAACAGTCAAGGTTCAGACAGCAATGAAGACTACGATCCTATTGGTGAGGAGGAGGAGGAAGAGGAGGAGGAGGAGGAAGAAGATGACGACCCAGGAGATATAGAAGATTACTATGTTGGGGTTGCTAATGACGTGGAGCAACAGGGTGCAGACTCATTTGACCCAGAGGAATACCAGTTCACCTGTCTCGCCTACAGGGAATCGGAGAGCGCGCTCAATGAGCAGATGGTGAACTTGGCTTCCATGCTGCAGGTGAGTGCCACTTACGCTTGTAGAGGGGTTCTGAAGCTTGAACATTTTATAGAAGCTAGCATTACTAGTAAACGGCAGGAACACTAAACCTCTGGG
>NW_017306324.1:506675-513977 GCF_000935625.1 Nanorana parkeri
TTCCTATATTTGGCATGGTCAATATTTTAGTTGCTGACCTCCTACTGAAAATACTGTTTACCTGGCTGGCCTATAGATGCTCTGGCTTTTATACTTTGCGTCATTTACCTGAAATATGTATGCAAATGAGTTCTGACATAACAGACCTCATGCTATTCCTGAGTCATTAAATCGACTATTGGTAAAACGAACACCCGGAATAAATGGATCCCTACAAAGAAAAAGATCCCTCACTCTGCTGATCGCTTCAGTAGTAAGGAGAAGTTGTCCTCTGGGGAATCTTTAGAAACCAATGCTTTTGGTGGGAGGTGCAGTTTTCTAGTCATCCTCTTCGTTCTGTGGTTCAGCCACCCTACCGTTATGTTGCTTCAGGACACAGTAGTAAGGTTGGAGCCAGCACATCAGCCGCTGAAAGCATTGGGAGACCTGGAAATGTCAGTTTCTGAAGATTCATCAGCGTACTAGTGCAGCGATCACCGGCATGGGGCCGCAGGAGAGGCGAGCATTGACCATGTCAGACCTATAGCTATACACTTGCCAAGATGAGCAAGCATACACAAATGGACTTTGTAACATCCTGACAAATGTTACAAGATGTGAAGTGTACCTTTTGGGGGGGGGGCGTTCCTTCTTTTTTTTTTTTTTTCCATGGCGATAACTAAAAGCAAGTCCCCCATGAACCGTTCACCTCGTGCCTTGGTCAGCCTAATAGTCACATGGCAGTATGAAAGGAATAAACTGCTAATGTGATTTAAATAACACAATGATAATGTGTGTGGGCGGCATTACACATGGAGACTGATGTCAAAAGGGTACTTCCTGCAAGACATCTGCCTTAAATGAACCTGTCACACAGTACATGAGTAGAATGAGATGTCTGCACATACATTTAAGTTGTGATCAAATCTTGCCATGCCTGGGGGTCTCGGGAACGTAGGAGCCCTCAACAGACCGGCCTTGACTTTAGCTTCCAGTAGTAATGATGCAACATGCTCTGCCATCCCACAATGCAATGCTCTGCTCTTTGTTGCTGAGTGGCTCGCCCTGCTTTTACGGAGGCCAACATACCAGGAGGTGAATGTTACCAGTTAATAATGCCTGCACACCCTGATCTACTCTGATCTGTCCAGATACAAACTCATTACAGATTAGCCCAGCAGTGTCTGTTATTGCATCCACTTGAGCTCTGACTTTGTATTAAGCCCGGATGTTTCATATGAGCTGCCTCGTCAGGCCTAGTAAGCTTTGCCCAAAGATTTATGTTCTCGCCACTGTTCTGAACAAATAAGTGTTGCAGTCTCGGTGCATCTTGGATATGTTTTTTTTAGAAGGAGCAGACCAAAGGTCAGACTTGGAGCTCAGGTTGATGTCTGTCTGCTGCCTTAAGGCCCCGTTCAGGGTGGTACGGCCTCCATGAACGATCCCATAAATTGCTATTGTTCATGCGACCGCGCAGCCCGAACCGCCTCCCGCTCGAATTTCTCCCTGACCCTTTTTTTGCCGCCCTGATCATCGTCATTTCAATACTCCTTTCAATAGAACCGCGCTGTTCAGAGCGGTTTTGGGTATTTTTAATTGCGTTTCAGCACTGAAGCGCAATTAAAAACACCCAAAACCGCCCTTTTAAAATCAGCGCGGAAACCGCACTGATCCGCAACTGCCCTGGTGTGAATGGGGCCTTAGTTGTAAGTATGCCTCATTCTGTGCACACCAGGACCCAGGAAGCCAGTGGAGTCAGCAGACAGACCTCAAATTAAGCATTTGTGAACATAATGCTACACAAGCCAATTAATTACAGCAAGTATATTTTTAAATGTACTTGCCATCACTTGTGAAAAAAAATATTTACTTAATTTATGGTTTATTTGGTTGTCATTTGGCCACACAGTCTAGCTGCACTCCTTCCCCATAGCAGGGGGCGACTCTAAAATAAGCAGTGCTGACCTCGTACACAACAGGGAAGTACTTTTCCTGCTATGTATTGGCTATGGGCAGCTGCAGAATGTCATGGAGACTCCTACTGGGAGCTGCTGTCAATCAGCTCAGGAAGGCTGAGGAGGGATTATGGTGGGTAAAGTGACTACGGAGATACTGGCACACTGTGCGCTGGCGTGGCGTCCTGTATCTCAAAGGCAGATGAGCAAAATGACCATGCCAGAACAGATCTGGTTCTGTGCTTGGCATGATCAGAATGAAACGTATACAAAGGGGAACTGGCAGGATCACCAGGTATTTAAGAGCAAATAAAGAACTAAAAAAACAACAAACCTATAGTTTTAAAAAGCAGAATGAAAACACACACACACACACCTATTCATTTTTGGGGTAACATACATTAAGCTCCAAGTCTGACCTTTTGTATATTCCTGGCATCAATCAATACGGTGTGAGCTCCTCAGCAGTAGCAGCAGAGCATTGCAGTGTGGAATGGCAGAGGGTGTTGCAGCGTTACGACTTGGAGCTAAAATCAAAGCTTGTCTATTGAGCGCTTCTAAGTTCCTTGAGCACTCAGCCTCACCAGGATTTTTTCAGAACTTAAGGTACGTACAGACATGGGTAGGCAAACTCGGGCGCTCCACCTGTTGTAGAACTACAACTCCCATGAGGCATTGCAACATTCCCACAGGCTCATGCCAGAGACAGATGCATGATGTGATTTGCAGTTTCGCCACATCCGGCGGGCCGGAGTTTGCCCACCCCTGCTTTAAGCAGATATTTTGCTAAAAGTGCCCTCCTGACCTCATCCTCTGTGTGTAATGCTTCCCACACACATTACTATTGCTTTGTTCAAACCTAATGTTCAGCTTGTTCCTTTCATGCTGCCACGTGTGTGCTTTGTCTTTTTTTTTTTTTTTATACACCTTTTTAAAAAAATATTACACAGAAATCTGTTACTCCGCGCTGCGGCATACAGAAATATTTTAGGCACTTGTTCATTACAAGTGCAGTCTGGAAATGGTCATGTTAAAATTCTACTTGCAGAATGCTGTATAAAAAAAATATCTTGCACTTAAATCATGAGTGTGCCCGGTAAGCTGGGCAAGACACGAGGCGAATGTTTCACTGTAACTTCCTGTTTAGTGATATTCCTATAAAAAGGCGCAATGGATATCTGGTGTCACTTCATTTGTGATATTAAAAACACTAAGAGGCCAGGGAAATGGCTAAATACACACGTGAAACAAATGTGTGTTAAAATTGAAACCCTCCTACCACATAGAGCTAGTCACCCCCATTCTTAAAAATAATCTGATCTTAAAGGGCAATTCCACTTTCCCAGATGAATTTGGGGAATTGGTATCACCCCCACACCAATCTGCTCCCTCTCCCCCCTTCCGCTGCTCTTACATTTGAACGAATGCTGCTTCCCCTCGGCGGCTCCCGGTGTACAATCCATACACAACATCGCAGTCTCCTGAACTTGGTGCTTCTGATTATGCTCGCAAATGGCAAGCGTTCATTGGTCAGCGTGGTCACAAGCAAATTTTGATTGGTCTGCGCGGTTACACGACCTCAATGACAAGTGTGCTCTCTATTTGCAAGCAGAATTTGAAATACATAGTGCAGGGCTGCGATTTTGTATACGGGGGACAGATCGTACACTGGCAGCCGCAGAGGGGATGCAGCGTTCCTTCAAAGGTAAGAGCAGCAGGAGGGGGAAATGGATCATATTTGGTGGGGTTAATACCATTTTTTCCAAATACGCCTGGGAGAGGGGGAATTTCCCCCGTAATGTCCCGAATATTCTACTGAATCTGCAGTCACATGACATACTGGGTCCGAGTCGTCTTTCTTCTTTGCTGCAGAATGGGAGAGTCCTTCCTTCAGTGACAGTTTAGAAACATTGAGCAGCTCTACCCTCTTGTCTCCAGTCCCACTGCTTAAACCTTGGTACCTGGTAAAGCTTCCGCCAGAGCCTTCACTGAGCAATAGGTAAAACAAAGTAACTCGCAAAGGGGATCCATCCATCCAGTACTTTATCGTAGCAAGACTAAGGCTCAGTTTGGGGGCTGAAACATATAAGCATTTGTTTATTTGCAAAAAGGCATAACGTCAGCGAACCAACAAATGCTTACATGTTTCAGCCCCCAAACTGTGCCTTAGTCTGGCTACGATAAAGTACTGGATGGACGGATCCCCTTGCGAGTGCCGTTTTTTTTACCTCCTCCTTCAGTGACATGGGCACTTTCTGATGGGTTCATTGATGGAGTCCATACAGGGTTTTGAAGACTCCAGTTGTGGCATTTTGTTATTGAGGCTCAAACACCTTTCTCTGTCACAGCCAGAACCACCCATCTTGTTCTTCCTAGATCACATCCCTGCCAAGACAGCGGAGATGATGCCAATTCATTGTATGGTGAGCAGGCTGAGGGGTAGAGGTGACACCCGCAGCAGCATTGCTTAACCATCATGCCAGTGTGTCACTTGCCTTGGCTGCGCAGTGTAGCAGATGTCTGTAAATCTCAATACTAGCTTTGCAGCATGACAATTCTATTGACAGATATAGTAGTATGTAAACATATATATGTAGTTCAACTTTGTATGCAGTTAGTCTGGAGGTCTGCTTTAACCTCTACATGTCCATTTAGTCATTTTCCGCCGCACAGAGCTCACTTCGCCATGTGCTAGTGTCATCACTGCCATTCAGGTCTCAAAAATGTGAGGAGCAGTTGTGAACGCAGCAGGGTTGCATACACAGCACATTCAGGTGTAAATCAAGACGGCCCCTTTGGCATTTAGATGCTCTCAGCTTTACACAGGATCCGTTTTTTTGGATGATTTTAACTTCTGCAGAAAAATGAATCATCTACTATTTGTGTCAGCAGTGCTGAGAAAGTTGAGAAATGTTGCCTAAAGCTAGAATGGAAAAGCGTCATCACCTGCTTCCCAGTTGTTCCAGGGGTGGGAGTGAGATAGTTGTAAAGTACAAGGATTGCATGCGGCTTTATCTCAGGAAACCTGTTTAACCATTTTGATTCCTCTCAGCTCTTCAGGCGGCAGAACATGTTTTTTCAGAGGCCAATGACAAAACCGGAAGTATGAGAGATCTCCCCCTAAGCCAGTGGTTCTCAACCTATGTAACCTCAGGACCCACATGTGCCCTTGGTCATTAAGTCGCGACCCAAGTTGCACGGCAATGGAACGCACAGCATTGCGGTACAGAGCATTCCGATGCGGGCAATCAAACTGTGGGTGGGAGGTGCGTTTGGGGTGCAATTCAAATGAATGGCAGCACATCTCCCACCCCAGAATGCGTGGTAGGTGCGATTGCGTGGTACAGTGCATTAATCGCACAGGACTATGCGATTAACGCACTGGACTAGTTTGTAGTGCCCTCAAAAACACTGACAGACACAATCTCACACACTCAGACATTTTCACACACATACACTCCAAAATAAAAAAAAAATTTTTAAGATCCACCCAGTCTCCCTACCTTACGAGAATTGGAGTGGATTCTCAGCCTGGGGTCCACTGCGGGCTGCTCTGCTGTGATGGAGCTCCATCTATATGTGCATTGTTTGTACAGCTCCCTTGCGCGCCCTGTAGAGGTGGCAGGAGCCAGAATGTGATGTCACTCCAGTCCAGACACCTCTACAGGGCGCACAAGGGAGCTGTAAGCAATTCACAAATGGATGAAGCTCCCTCGTGTCCATGGCCCCATCCCACCTCAAGCTGTCACTCGGCACCGGACAGCATATTTTGAATGGCTGCTTGGCCCAAGAACTGACAGTGCTGCACTAGGGGGAGGCTGAGGAGCCTCTTACCTAGAAAAATAGAAGGCATGCGGTGACCAACTGAACACGGGTGTCCAAGGACCTGTAGCACACCTTAGCGGACTTCCCATATGGAAAAATGGGTGCTCGCAATGACTACGGATGGCGCCATATCAAGTAAAATCGTTGTGTATAGATGTCACCAGCACTCCAAATATGACAGAATACGTCAACGTTTTAGTGAATCTTCGTTTTTTATTTTTTGAAGTCACTCAGAGTGGAATCAAGGGCTTTCGGGGCAGCACAGGGTCCCCTTAATCAGGCTTAAAGTGAACTTCACTTTGAGTGACTTCAAAAAATAAAAACGCAGATTCACTAAAACTTTGACGTATTCTGTCATATTTGGAGTGCTAGTGACCTCTATACACAACAACTGAACACGGGGTCGCGACCCACTTTTGGGTCACGACCCACCAGTTGAGAACCAAGGCCCTAAACCATATTCTAGATGCACAAGTGCTATAGAATATGAAGGTGGCGCTGTTGATTGTGATCATCCTGTGATGGTTACTCAGATGTTTATCACGTCTCCGATCAAATTACAGTAAGGACTCGTTCACACTGGCCCATCTGCTAAAGTGCTTTGTTTTAATGGACGGGCTAGTGTGTTTGACGGCTCCGGTGAGTGGGCGGTGTGATGTATCGTCTCGGAGGATTACACGGTTTAGTTTTTTAACCTTATTTGTCGTGTACAAACTGTACCCTCCATTCAGATCCCCACACAGAAACGAGGTGATGTGCGGTCCAGTGCGCTGCAGCATGCCGCCAATATTTTTTTTAATTTTTTTTTCTACAGCACACCGCTGATCACACCTGCACTGTGGTGTGACTGTGAACAAGGCACACAGAAAGCAATTGTTTTCTATCAGTGACTGGCAATGTTCAGTTGTTGAAATACGCCAATTATTGCATATAGTGTGAGTGGGCCCGGTAACTGCTATTCATGCAAACAAAAACATGGCATCCAGAATTTCTAATATTCCTAAACACAATAAAACTTTGTTCATAAATCACAAATATGTAAAAATGTAAAACCTAATTCCAGTCTTTTTAACAAAGCCAAATATGGTGCAATGTACATCATCTTCCCAGGACCATCCTCCCGGGTCTTTCTGTCCCCCAGCACCACTTCTTTTTGGGTTGAATAATGCTGAATGTCATTTGAAGAAGAACTCCAGGAAAACATTTTATGAACCCGTCCAGTGGGGCCAAGTGCTTGTTTGTGTCTAGGTGCTAAAAAAAACACCAAAAAGTTATGCCCACCAGAACAAGTCAGAACAAGGCTTGTTCTTAGACTGGTGTCTCTCTCCCTATGCTGCAGCGGTCTAAGGATCTAGGTGTCATCACGCTCTATACACTGTGCATAGACTGTGTATAGATGTGAGGCTGCCGAGGAGCAGTCCATCTGTGCAGCGGAGGAGTAGATACGCTTCAGTGATCGCAGAAGCAGGAAGCCAGCTCTGTTGGTCTGTGAGTATGTTTTTTTTTTTTTGAGCACCTAGACAAAAACAAGCTTTTTAACCCT
>NW_017306324.1:514070-539655 GCF_000935625.1 Nanorana parkeri
ATGGTGCCCCCCCCCCCCTTCCTTCCTGCATGGGTTAATAAAGTTTTTAACCGGAGTTGTTCTTTAACTTCCTGTCAGCCTGTCATGGACACCCCCCATGGGACACAGAGCATGGGCTCACTTTAGATTTTTGCAGAGAACGGTGCTGCAGTCATTACGTGAGCACCATCCTCTGCATCATTGAAGACCACCGACCCACCGACAGAAAAGAAGCTGGAAGAAGAGGAAAAGGACCCATGTCCTTGTCATGTTTGAAACTCCCCAAGCAGCACTTGGAACACTGTGCAGGGAGGCCTGTCACTGCTGAAGACGTGGGGTGCAGTGGCGTAACAACCGGGGGGGCAGGGAGGGCTCTTGTCCCGGGCGCAGGACTGAGGGGGGGCGCCGTCACGACCAAAAAAAAATGAAGATATGCATATTTATTACTGTATATGCAGCCTGATTGCATTATAGTGATAAATACAGATGATGCAGTTGTGCTTGAAATGTCCTTCGCCTTGTGGAACTAGTCCTTGAGTGAAATAAACAGTGCTGATAGCGTTCACACTCCAAGTGGAAATGGCCGTGTAAAGTTGAACAATCTGTGTCAGTAGAGTGAGCCCCTGTCAATGCTGATTATGAAAGGAATAATAATGTGTAAAAGACAAATAACCACTCCGGTCAGATTGAACTTCCCAAATGCTGCGGTAGTGTTCCTGAGATTCCAGGAAAAGGGAGTAAAGAAGAGATCATATTTTCACTTAGATTATCCTGGTAATCAAACCAGGGCTATTTCGGGGCTGGTCTGACCTCGGGAGGCAGCAGTTCCATAACGTAATCATTATGGAGTCGTCCTGCTTTCCAGCCCTCGTCTTAAAGAGACGTTTCACCATTCCCACTCAGAACAAAGTAACAGTGTGTGAAGCCTCTTTTTTTATTGCTAGACTAGCAAAGTGTGTCCAAGATCTGATGTGAGGGGTAAGTTATGGGTTGGTGTAGTGCTTAGAGGGGAGCTGAACTTTGGGGAGGTTTACATGCCCTGAGGTTGGTGCTTATCAAACTCTGTCATGGCTGGGGAGGTACACCGAGTTACTTTCTTCTTTGCTACCTGGGGACCAGAAACATAAGCACAATGTCAGATATGCCACTATTTCTGTACCCCCCAGTGGCAAAATGGAAGTAGGACTTAATTATTAAGGATACAAATACCCTCTATTTTTGCTCCTCAGTGGCAAAACAGAAATAGAATTGCACATCCCCGTATGATACCGCACAGTCTTTCTCTGCCACAGGCCCATTGATTTCTATAGATGAGCCATGTTTCTGCCTCCCAGTAGAACACAGCTTGCCCATAGAAATCAATACAGCAATGGCAAGCTCACGCTTCAAAAGGGGCAGGCAAAGACCTTTTTGCTGGAAAGGCTGTGCACCCTCGCCGGCACCGTCACTTCTCTCCCACTTCGTTCAGGAGCTCAAGTCAACTTTATTGGCTCTAACTCCCATGCATGTGCACCAGAGTTAATTCATCCCGGCACCTAGCAGATGCCAAGATTGTACACTGAGCTGCACATGCTCAGCTCAATGTGCAGTTTAAGATCTTTGCAATAGTGAAGGTAAGAATCCTTTATTGCAGAGGAGACGTGGGGTTTGATTTTTTTAAACCATTTGCAGTATGAGTGAGATTTGTTGCACTTAATGGCCACTAGATGGAGCCAAGGAGCATAGGAAATTATGCTCCTCGGCTCCATCTAGTGGCCACAATGTGCTGCAAATCTCGTTCGCAAAGCTATTCGCTCTGCGAATGGTTTATAAATCGACCCCATAGTATGTATCTCTTGCAATAAAAAAACAACATAAAAAACTTTTTACATTTAAACTAAAGTATAAGTAAAGCAAACATTCACTAAAAGTGCTTTAAGCAAACCTTGTTCTTTAAGGTTTAGATCTACTTTAATTTGGAGGCGAGATCCTAAAGCTGCAGGTAACAGTAAAAATGCATATTGTTTTACAGCTTCGGTTACCACTTTATTGCATGAAAGCGCACTGTAAGCTGGAAGGGTTAATGTAAAGCCTGCTTGTGGGAACAAATAGGGCAGGCTGTCCAGGTAGCGTGATCTGCCTGGTCTGCTGACTCATTAGTCCTAGAAGCAATGGAGTACCGCAGATAGCAGTGGGCTGCCTGTTTTCTGTCACAAGGCTTTGCACCGTGCACAGCATGTAAACAGTGACTGTCTGTATCAACATACTGGAACCTCTTGTGGTTTTCCCACAGACCTCTCCTTGTCCTTATTATCTGGCAGTGATCTGGCAGTGACCCTGCGCCTGTAACTAGACACACCGCCTCTCGGAGAACCTAATACTTTATGACTTTTATGAGGTCACGTAAAACCTGTGTCCATATTGATTACTTGGGCCGGGTTCCTCTAGTGGCTGCCATTTTTTTAACCTCAGGCATTGAGTTTTCCTTTACTCTTCCTGCCTTTGCTGTCGATCATAGTATCGGCTAATACGTTAAATGTGAATTTAAAGTGGAATTTATCTATTTATACTTATAAAAAAGAATACAGGAAGTAAAATTTGAGTTTGTTTCCTCCTTATAGCCTGATATAATGATTGCATGTTTAAAATAAAGATGTAGAAGGTTTGATAGTTTAGGAGGTGGGGATGATAAATAGAGGCAATGTGTTTCAAATAAAAGTGAAAGAAATAAACAATACTGTACATTTGGATGTTGGACTTCTGCTTGATGGTTGCCACATTGGAGGGGCTCCATACTAAAGGAGGATAGGTTTATAACATCACAATGTTTGGCTTCCCTTTTCAACCCGAAAGTGTGCACCTCCTTCCCTTCCCCCTGCGATTACAATCCCAGATAGCAAGTAATTGACCTGCAAGTAATACAATGACTTGCTAAACCATTGCTAGGCTTGCCAAGCTTCACAATTGTGTTGCACAATTACATCAAGTCTGCATTTCAAGTCTCCAGATCAACGTGCTTGCTAAGACCTGCAGAACTCTTGCTAAGCAAATTTGCTACAAATTCGCAAAGTGTCAACTAGAACTTGTGCTGCGAGTGTTCTGCAAGTCTACAACCTGCCAGGAATGTGTGCAGCAAGTTAGAAAGAATTACAATGTAACCCTTCTACAAGTTTGTGGCAAGTTATCCTTGCTATCTGGGATGTGCAAAGCTACCCCAGAGTCCAAAGGACTGACTCTCTGACTATAGAGGTATAGTTACCAAGTTTAGGTTGGGTTCACACCTAGGCGTTTTTCAGCGCTGATCGAAGCGCTGAAAAACGCTCAAGCACTGAAATCCTATTGATTCCTATAGGCATGGTTCCCACCTGGGCGTATTTCAGTGCGTTTTGACGCGTTGCAAAACGCCCTACGCTCGAAATAGTACAGGAGCTTCTTTGGGGCAGATTTCAGTGCGTATCTATTAGGACCCAGCCTGATAGAGTTCGTAAACACGCGATTTGCGGACCGCAAATCGTGTTAAAAACGCGCATATTACGAACGCCCAGGTGTGAACCCAGCCTTATAGCTGTCAAATTACTCAGGAAACGACATCAAAGATGCAGTGCCATGGCTTCTGGGAGCTTCAGTGATGGGGGTACTGGGTTATTTGGAGAACTGCTGGTCTCTAAACTGCAGTAATTACGGCACAAAACCAGCAATCGGCTTCCAGGACAGGACGTTTCCCATCATTAATAACTTATTTGTGGCTCTCTTCAGTAGATTATGGGGCTTGTATAAGTTGCAAGTTATTGGTGATTGGAGACTTCCTGGGGTGGTAGGTAATTTCTGGTATCTGCGGAGAGTGCTGCAGTTTAGAGGATATCGGCAGCACTGTCAGTAAATGCCGGGTCCCCTCGGGGTTTGTGCAGCATTTTTAATAGTGTCGCCATCATGCCACGTATCAGTCCCACTGTGATTCATCCCAAAGTGGTAACATTGACATTTTAAATCATCAGTGTCTCCCACAACTGCCACACCCAGCAAAAGGCACATCCAGGGTATTTCCTTGCTCTTACCACTGTAGCTGATCCTCGTTCTCCTTACCACACCAACTGCTTTCACCGCTGCCCTGACCCCCAGTATATTACATTGTAAGGTTCTTGGAAAACTTAATTGCAAATTCTTTTTTTATTTTATTCTGAAGGTTAATAGAAACCAGCCACTCCAGTAACTTCCACATGCTCATACACCGAAGTGTTACCCCACACCACTGCTTTTACGTCCTGGTAATAACCTGTAAACTGCAGTGTAGGTCTTGAGGTGTCCAGTGGAATGTAGCCGTACAGAGAAAAATGTGATCGGAAGAGAGGCCGGTCACATGACTTTAAGAGGTCACATGATTTAGCCGTACCCCTGCTGGCTTTTTTCCCCCCATTTCTTTAAATTGAGTTCGGGCTCCAAAGCAAATGGAGAGCAATGTACATTTGTATCGCACATTGCTGCTGTTTATTAATGTGCATAGGTCATACTGCTACTTTATAAATGTATCCCCAAAAAGAGAAATCTACATTCCTGTAGATGTGCCGCACCATTAACAAGTATCTCACCATAGAAAAGAGTCATTGCAGCAAACAGTCACCCTGTCTCTACCATGTAAATGAAAACAAAGTCATGATTATGTATTTTATACTAAGAATCTGACTACTTCTGTTCCGCAGGTCTCTCATTCTGTGGCAAAACTCATCCTAGTTCACTTTCATTGGCAAGTCTCAGAAATTTTAGAACGGTAAGTACCTCTCCTTCCTGTTGGATAACATTGCGTAGGAGTCAGCATGCCCTAAATCATTCCAACTCGTGTACTTGATGACCCAGCAAACCAACACAGTTTTAAATATAATCATTTTTTTTCCCCGGTGCAGTTGCATCGATTTTCATGAATTGTATTCCTTTACAAAATGGATTAAGGGGGAAGCTTCAACATTCAATGCTACACTGTTACTTTTCTGTAATATCATAATACATTCAAAATAACTGGACTGCCTTACCGCAGTGCTTGGTAATGCAACACAGCAAAACAGTGTAAATGGCCTTAAAAAGAGAACTATGGCCAAACCTTTTTTGGCCTTAGTTCTCTTTTGGGTTACAGGAGTACATTTACTAAGCTGTCAGCTTACAGCCGGCTATTGCCCGCTATATTCTGACAGCACAGAGCTGCGCTGTAGCCGGGAAAGATCCTAGCAATATTTTCGGGGTCTAACCTGCTACCTGATTGACTGACTGCTGGCTCTACCGCTCTATTTCAGGCAGGACTGACCACACTGCTTAGGATTTCAGAGCAGCAGATATGTTGTCAGTTCAGGCATGAATTTGACATTTCACTGTATTTTTCTTTGCTTGCAGGGTTATAAAGAGGCAACACTTGGGGAAATGTGTACTTGTGGCAGAGATGTACTGCATGTATTTTTTTAAAATTAGGGATACACCAATACCAATACTAGTATCGGTATTGGTGCCGATGCCGAGTATTTGGGCAAATACGCGTACTCGCCCAAATGCTCCAATGCCTAGCCCGATACTTCTTGTATCAGGAAGCCGGGCAGCGCGTCATTACACGCAGAGAAGCTGACTCCATGCTACCTCATCACTTGTGACCAGAGAGCATGGAGTCGGCTTCCCGGCTGATCAGGAAGCCGGGCAGCGTGTAATGACGCACTGCCTGGCTTCCTGATTGGTCGGGAAGCTAGCCAATCAGGATGCCGGGCGCTGTGTAGTGGCGAGGGAGCAAGGAGCCGGCTTCCCGGCCTATCGGGTAGCTGGGCGCTGCGTCATTGCACGGCGCCCGGCTTGCTGATTGGCCAGAAAGCCGGCTCCATGCTTACTCGTCGCATGGGGGCGGCTTTCCTGCTAATTGGGAAGCCAGGTGGCGAGTCATTACCCGCCGCCTGGCTTCCTTAATGGTACGTCCGGTATCGGTATTCGGTATCGGCGAGTACCGAGAAAAAATATCGATACTCTATACCGAAATACCGGTATCTGTGCATCCCTATTTTTAATCCTCCTTAGTGTTGTGTACTCTTTAATGACGACTCAATTTTTTTTTTCTAGGCATAAAACGAATTCTGTTCAGTTGTTGGTTGACGCCAGGGTTCAGCCATCATCGTCTAAAAATGTGAGTACACTTTGCATACGTCTCGGTTGTCCTCTTGTTTCTGGAATGGGCCCGGCTGTTGCTTCAGCTGCACAATCACCACTGGTGCCCTTTAGCTCTATTGTGAATCCTTTCTCTTTATGGAATCTGGGGCGTGTTTCACAGCTGGCCGTATAAGCAGCCACACGTCAGAGTTCTACTAAGTACTTAATATACAGCAAGCCTGAGCAGCTATTGGCATGCAGTGTCACAGGACAGAATCGTATAAGCTTTGCTGCCCAGTATAATATCTCTCAGCACTCTACATGTATAGCCGGCATGCTGAATTGAAGTGGAATCAAGTGCTGAACTGACTAGGATGATTTTTCTGGGAATGCATTAATTATACTGCAGGTCACACTTGCCATAATGCAAAAAAGGAAGCCATGTCTTGCCAGCATCCATGTATTGTGCAGTAACCATTTGCTTTTGGCCACCGATAATTTCAGTGGTTAGTTGTGCCCGGTACACATGGGCTGAAAGCTTGATATTGGTATGAATTGTCTGAGTAAAAAAAAAACCTAACACGCATCATAGGGCCACTTTCATTTCCATGTAGATGGGCTGATACCTCCTCTTTTTTCAGCCTTAAAATAGGGAATGCTTTTCATGGGCACGGGTGACATTCCTCTCTATTAAAATGATCTCACCATTATTGCAGTTTCCTGACTAGCTATGTGTAGCCATGCAATGCTTAGACTATAATGTTGACAGCCTAATGGAGATGTTTTCCATGTTCCCAGGTAATGGCACATTCCTCCCATCACTGCGCGGTGTGCATGCAGTTTGTCCGGAAGGAGAACCTGCTGTTCCTGGCTTGTCAGCATCACTTCTGTCGCAATTGTTGGGAGCAGCACTGCACGGTTCTGGTGAAGGACGGGGTCGGTGTGGGTGAGTCCACAAATCCAAAAGCTGGTTGGGGGAGGTTGTGACCCGCTTCTAGTTTCCTAATGGTTTCTTTGTGTGTTTGCTCCTAGGGATTTCCTGCATGGCCCAAGACTGCTTGCTCCGAGCGCCAGAAGATGTTGTGTTTCCTTTACTGCCTATTGAGGAGCTAAAAGACAAATATAAACGCTATCTCTTCAGGGATTATGTGGAGGTATTCTTCCCTCGCCTTCCCCTTTCTTTCGGTCTCTTTCTCCTTCCTCTCCCAAAAGCTTATTGTGGATTTTCTAATAAGGTGGAGAAAGAAAAGTTGGGGTTTTTGGCGCCAATTGACAAGTACCAATAAACTTCGAACAACAAAGTATAAAAATATATTTTTTAATTGATTAGGCAAAAAAGATAAAAAGCATCAATAAATGCATATGAATATAAAAATACATGATTTGAAGAGAACCTCCTTTCACCCCCTAGAGGTAATGATACATGATCAGAAAATATTTTTAAACATGATTAATAATTCATAGTTGGATACAATCAATAGGGAAATTCATCCATAGACTGGAATAACAAAAACTTCTAGTGGAACCACACTTGGTGGGTGATGATGCAGTACTTGCAAAGCTCAATGGAAATGCCATACTCTCATTACTGTACTCAACGCGTTTCGCGGCGTGGGGCGCTTCATCAGGAGGAGGAGGTCCCCTCAGTGCAAAGTCCACAGATGCGTATGCAAAGGCACTGAGCGGAACGGGGGCACATGTTCACTGGGTGGAGGAAGCTGGAATATGCACATCAGGGGCTGGTCCTATGAAGTGCCAAGAAAGACAGTAGCATCAGAGAGACCTGAGGGAAGCGGGCCTCAAAGCAACTTGGTGGCAATCTCCACCATCGGCTGCCGCCGATGCGTGTGGGGCCGTCTCCAGCCGTGCACTTTCTTTCTTGGCATTTATTGATGCTTTATCTTTTATATCAATTAAAAATATATTTTTATACTTTATTGTTGTTCGAAGTTTATTGGTACTTTTCAATTGGCGCCAAAAACCCCAACTTTTCTTTTTCCACTTTATTATGACTTAATACGAGGTTGGCACCTCATTGAGGACCTGTGCACCACAAACTATTTGTGGATTGTCTACACTATACATTCCACAGAAAAGCTAGATTTGAAAACTCTGGGACTAAAGCTAGAAGTGAACTGTGGGACTGTATTGTTCTGTCCCTTAACTACTATTATGTATTTATTCACTAAAATGTAAAGCCATTCTAAATACCTGGTGGTCCTGCCAGTCTCCCTGTGAAGAATGTCCTGGTTTCTGACCATACTAAGCACAAAAGCAGATCTCTGCTAGTGTGGATGTTTGGTGTCTTTGTTACTTCTAATGGGACATACTGGGCACGGTGTGCCTATAGTGCTTTAGTCTGTGGCAACACAGACTGACTTTCCCCCTTCCTAGTCCTGCTCAGCTTGCTTTGCTAGACATGGAGTGTCTAGGAACGTCAGTTATCCCTCTATCTCCACCTATATCATGTGAACGCTATGTCAGTATACAGGAAGCTAAAGAGCGCTTGGGATTTCATATGTCATCATAAGCTGGCAATCATTATTGGCAGTCCTTACCCCTAGGAGCTTGGGGAAGAAAGGAGGGTATAGCTGTCATGTGATGACCACTAGAAAAGGTTTTTGCCGTGCAAACTTTTCAGCATATTGATGTGGTTTGTTTGCCCAAGCTATGCTGATTGTTAATTGTTTTTCAATTTCTCTCTCTCCCACAGAGCCACTATCAGTTACAGCTTTGCCCTGGTGCAGACTGTCCTATGGTCATACAGGTTCAGGAGCCAAAGGCTCGGCGAGTGCAGTGCAACAGGTGCAATGAAGTCTTCTGGTAAGTACTAATATCGCAGCACAGGTCAATCTAGCGTCTAGTTTTCCAGTCTTCTGTGTTGTAGTTTGATTGACAAATGGTGCTTCTGTCCCTATTGACTCTAGTGGTGGTTGTAGGTTTTGCATGTGAAAGAGGAACTGGTCTGTGTTAACTGTAGTAATGACTAGGGATGCACCGATATCGGTATAGAGTACGTGTACCGATTTTTTTTTTTCCGGTATCAGTACTTCGGTACTAATACCGATACCAGAAGTCCCATTAAGGAAGCCAGGTGGCTGTAAAGACTCTCCACCCGGCTTCCCGGTTAGCAGGGAAGCGGTCCCCATGGGTCTCGTCATTATGTGACTAGAAAGCATGGAGCCGGCTTCCTGATTGGCCGGGAAGCCGTCCCCATGTTTCTCGTCATTTTGTGACGAGAATGCATGGAGCCGGCTTCCTGATTGGCCGAGAAGCCGTCTCCATGCTCCCTCGTCAAGAGGTGACGAGGGAGCATGAAGCCGACTTCCCGGGTCAATCAGAAAACTGGGCGCCGGGTCATTACACAGCGCCCGGCTTCCTGATTGGGCAGCTTCCCGACCAATCAGGAAGCTAGGCAGCGAGTCATTACATGCTGCCTGGAAAGTGACGAGGGAGCTTGGAGCCGGATTCTCGGCCAGTCAGGAAGCAGGGCAGCGTTTGATGACTCGCTGCCCGGCTTCCGGATACCGGAAGTATCGGGCTAGGCATCGGAGCATTTGGGCAAGTACGAGTACTCGCCCGAATACTCGGCATCGGCGCTGATACTAGTATCGGTGCATCCCTAGTAATGACCAAGATTCTCCCTTTACATGGTTCAGGGCAGATTAGAATATGATTGGTCAACAAAGATAATCATTTGTTTTTCATTTAAAAAAAAAAAAAAGACATTTTTTACCAAAAGCTTCATTGACTTTTTGGTTTATAAACAGGCCACTATAGTGGATACAACTAAATATAGTTTCTACATGCAGAGTGGTGCTCGGAGGATTCATGTTGGTCAGTCCTAGTTTTACATATTGGTGTCATTCCCAGACGTGCTGACCTGCCAGGCGTGTTCAGCAGTAAAAGTGCCAAGTTTGTGTGACTCTCCTGTGAACTGAACACAAACATGCTGCATGTTTTCTCTTGGTTCTGACCTACACTCAGTGGCTAGAAAAGTTGGAACCCTAGCCCCAATCAGTCAATCAGTGTACCTACTCTTACAGAAAGTGCCCTTTTAATCATTTATCTTTTGCCTTCCCTGGTTCCTTTTTTTCATCATCATCATCATCAACATGCTAATGAAATAATAAAGTCTTTCTGATTTCATTACATACTTAATGTTAGACTCAGTGATGTCATCTCTTCTGGGTGGTGGGAGGGGCTCACAGGGTGCTGTACATAGCTTTCTAAACACAGGAAGTTGTGGTAATAGTCACATGTAATGCTGAGCCTCCATGATTGAAAGAACTGAAATCCAATAAATGAAAGTAGCCGACTAGGGCCAGTCGGGCTGGGGAAGAAAGAGCTAAATGATGGTCGTACTCGCCCAAATGCTCCGAAACTTACCCCCGGACACGGCTTCCTGGCTACACGGGAAGCAAATTAAGAAGCTGGGCGGAGGGGAATGACACGCCGCTCGGCTTTCTGATTGCCCGGGAAGCCAGCTCCATGGTAGCGAAAATACTGGTATCGGCGAGTACTGGAAGATAAATATCTGTGACGTCAGATGTATGGACTGAGGGTAGAGTAGCTAATCACGAGGCAAGCTATCCCCAACCCATAGACCTAATTCTGAACTTTAGACATTTAATTTAAACATTCACTAGGTGGGAGGTGGCTCTTGGTGGTGAGCGATGCTTCATGGCATACTGGCAGATTGCAAGTCCTTGGTGCAACAGTCAACACAAACCTGTGCTGTGCCTATGCAGAACAAAATAATAGGTTCACTCCAATTTGTCCCCTTCCCCATAGTACATACATGGGAAAAACACAGGTTTGCTTTAAAGCCCAGCCTGACATAAGTACCACTCTCAATGACTTTAAAAATAGTTATCCGGTTTGCTACACCTCGGATTTTGCTGCACCACTGCGATATTAGACTCATTGTTGAGAAACAGCAAAACGATCTTTAAAATGCACTGTACAGAGGCTTGGATCAATATAAAGCAAAGATCTAGTTAGCTCCGTTCCGTCAAAGACTAGAATAGCACAACAGCAGTATTTTCCTGGTTTAAAAGGACAAATATAGTTTGTATTTAAAATGAATGTTAATAGATACAAACGCTCTGCATTTCCCTTTTAATACCATGTTGTATAATTAAAGTGCAATTTAACCCAGTTGATAAGTTATCACATAGCTGCACGTACATGTCTTCTCTGCTCAGTCATGTTGACAGTGTCTTCCTTTTAGCACAGGTCTTCCCTTTTTGCAGTGGCTCCTATCAGTAACCGGATCAATAGCGTGCGGAATGATGGGATAAGTTGTCCTAATGAGGGGGATCATGTCACTCTGAGTGCTCGCTCCCTTACCTGAAGTTCGGGGAAGTAGCATAGAGGAAGCTGAAGGCTACTTGCACTGCTCTGTTTCTGCATTGTCATCTTGCACTGAGGTTTCATGCATGTGCAGGCCGCTGCGGGTCTCTGCTAGGTCGCCCGTGCTTGTGCAGACATGCTCATGTACAAGATCTCGCCATCTGCCCCCTGGGATGGGTGTCGTAGACTTCCCAGGAGGCAGCAGGGCTGGACTGCGTCATCTTCGTCTGTGGAGGAGTCAGATAGGGGCCCCCTAAAAAAAAAAAAAAAAGGATAACTAGTGCTTGTTTTTTTTCTGCAATTGTGTAATTATTTTCATTAGTGAGCGTTCACTTTAATCTTTGTATTTAAAGGATTTCTTCACCCACCAGAGTATTATTGTTTTTTTCCTAGCTTTCGTTGCCGCCAAATGTATCATGCTCCCACAGACTGCGCCACCATCCGGAAGTGGCTGACAAAGTGTGCGGACGACTCGGAAACTGCAAACTACATCAGTGCTCACACTAAAGATGTAAGGCTCGTTAAGAGATGCAAGACGTTTTGTACGTTTTTGTGAATGGTGTATTCCGGTGTTTTAGTGCTTGAAGGCCACTATTGCTGATTTTTTTCCCTCTGAAAATGCTACCTGTTTGGCTGCAATGTTTTGAGTCATTGACCCAGGTCGAGCATGCAATCTGGACTTGTGATTTTGGTCAATGATTTAGAAAGTATTGGAGAAAGTAGGTCATAGTAACAGCCAGACAGCTCTCATTTTAAAAAGGTCAGTAGTGGTAGCTGTGCCTTTCTGTTGTTGTGAAGGATGACTTTATAACCAACTCCAGACAATTGTTTTATTTTAGACAGAGCGGGAAAGAAATTCAACCACTGCCAGGTTATTTTTTGGCCTGTGCCCCTTTAGGGATATTTCCTGTCCTGATATATTGTCATGGACAGGAAGTAAGGGGAAATATCCCCTGTTGACCATAAGCTGACGGTGTTCTAACCGTTCCTTACCCAGGTTTTGTCTGGCATTAGACTTTAAAAGACAAATGCTATTCGCTACATGTCTACAATACATGGATATCCTCCCCCCATGTTTTGTCTCTTTAAAAATGCTGCAGAGAAATACCTGGTTATGTGCAAGACATAGGGTCAGCGCCTTACTTCCTAAGGGGTGCTCACCCTGGGGTTGGGGTTTAACCTTGCAAGCATTGTAATGTCTGTTAGATGTATAAAGTGTCTTAAAGTGTTCTCGGTGATATTATATATCACCGATATATTTATATATGTTTTTTCTGTTTCACTGCCAGTGTCCCAAGTGCAATATTTGTATTGAAAAAAATGGAGGGTGCAATCACATGGTGAGTATGACATATCTAAAGCAAGAATTCATCATGTTGTGATCATATTGAAGTTCTGTTTTTGTAATTTTAAAATATTGTAGTGATTAATTTATCCGCTATCTGAAAAATAAACCTAGCAACCACAATAGTTGTCCATAGCATCCATCCAGGTTCCAGTTGTCTTCCTAGTGTTTGCTGTAAACAACGTTTTCACATGGCATTTCTTCAAGTTTTATTGTATCCAATGTGGAATTCCAGTCAAAAACTAGTGCGTAGAGTGGAGAAGGGTTATCATTCAGCCCAGTTATAAAACAGTTGCAATTTTGCCCATCTCTGCAATTTTTACTTTCTCTATTTGCCCTTCTGGTCATTGTTCTTGAGACTGAAAATAAAGGAAAATCTAACATTTCGCCAGAACAGGAATAGAAATTGAAAGTCTTCTAATGGTTCTGCTGTTAGCTGTCCATCAATTTTGAGAGATATCCTCTCACTTCCTGTTGTGCTTATACGACAGGAAGTTACGGGAAGTCTTCCCACTGGACAGGGATTTTACCTTTCCCTACTCTATCAAAAATGATTAAAAAATAAAAAAGTGGGTTTACATTTACTTTATACATGACCTGCTTTCTTAAATGTTTCATGTGTGGTCTTTAGATTCATCTTACCTTGGTAGTAAAATGACTTGAGAAATTTGTAATACTTTCTTTTGTTTCTTGCAGCAATGTTCGAAATGCAAGCATGGTAAGTATCTTAACTGATCTCTGTTTTGTTTATGGGGCCATTAAAGTGTACCTTTCAGGAGAGTTAGTTGTTGTAAGACAGAGGAGAGAACAAATCTGCTTTTTAAGTTTGTATTACCTGTCTTGTTCTAATAAAAGTATACCTGTGCTTGGGATAAACTAGACAAAGTTAAGAGAGATGCCACATAGCAGGTGCTATAAGATGCTCCTATCTTTCTACATCATCTGCTACCCTAATGTGCCCCAGGAGTCCTGTAAGAAAAAAAAATGCTGGGTGGAGAGGCGTACGTAGCCCTATGCAAAAATGACTTTTAGAAGGTTGGCTGTTACATTGGGTTATCCATGCATGCCTCCCCATTACAGTCCACACTTGGTGTTAGATGTTGTTTGATCATACCCAGGGAGATGACGCCACTGTCATCTCACCCACCTACATATCAGCTTTTGGTCTGGTAACTGGCTATTCAGGCCTTAGCACTGTTGCATGTCCCCACATACCAGAAAGGGCGCTCCTTTATAGCAACAGAGTGAGGGCTGTGATGAAGCAGGGCTGTGGCAAGGAAGCACAGAGGGGTGAGTATAACTTGTTGGGGTGGGGACAGTGCCTTCTGAAGGCACTGTCACTCCACACTGAATGGGCAAAGTGAACGTTTCTCTCTAAGGCTGGCCATACACCTGTCAATTGACATGATTCTTCCATCAACACAAACAGCATGCCGAATGAGAAATCGCCGCGGTTTGCATTGTAGTCTGACAGGGGCCGTCGGCTCAAAGCGGGCAACTCATCATCTGCTGGCTCTGATCGCACAAAGATTTTCCATCAAGCTCCTTCGATCAGCTAATTGAGGAATGCCGCCTGAAAGGGAGCTGACAGCCCCACACACTGCGAATTTTAGCCAGTATGGGCACCTTCAGAAGCATGCTCATTGCCAATTATGCAGAAAACAAAATGCTAGAGCTGAGATAAAGGAGTGAAAGAAGCAGTCGTGTGGTTTACTGGCCACTAAGAGAAACCAGTGAAATAAAACCTAAGACAGACTCCCAGCTGAAAATGAATATTTTTGTATTTAAGTAAAAAGGGAAGAGTTAAAGGATAATGTATCTGTGGAGAGGGAGAGTAGTTTAGGTTAGGATAAAAAGAAAAACTGTGTTTGTATTAAAGTAGTGATGCTCCGATACCAGTTCAGATACCAGTGCCGATACTTGTCATTTTCATGAGAACTACCAGGGTTGCAGCGTTTGCAGCTGGGACCTGGCTCTGGCGCTCCACCACTGTCCAGAAATCATTAGTCTGTATTGTTCTAGAAAAACTGTCACATGACAGTAAACAAAAATGTATCAGTACTTGTATCTGTGAGTACTTAGGCGAGTATCAATACTTGTACTTGCAAAAATGGTATCGGTGCATCACTAATATATATTTATAAAAACAAAATCATACATTAAAACAGAGATGTACAAATCCCGGGAGCGCCGTGTGCTCCGTACAAATGACAGCTGCCTCCTAACTTTTGAATTTTTCTCTAGTGTAGTCTGGGAGCTCGAAAAGTATCTGTACTTGTACCGAGTACGGTACTTGGTATTGGTTCATCCCTATATTAAAGTGCACTTATCCTTTAAATTGTAGATAAGTAAAATAGGGAAAACAATAAATTGGGGAAATCTGTTGTGTGTATAATGCATGCATGTCTGAATGCTCCACGATGAGTACTTTATAAAACTCATTAAATGCTCAGAGTTTTGTTGAAAAGTTGCGGTGTAACAATGTTTTGTGTTTTTAGACTTTTGCTGGATGTGCCTTGGCGACTGGAAAACACACGGCAGCGAGTATTATGAGTGCAGCCGGTATAAAGAGAATCCCGACATTGTAAACCAGAGTCAGCAGGCCCAGGCTAGAGAGGCCCTCAAGAAATATCTCTTCTACTTTGAGAGGGTAAGAGAGGGCCGGAGGCCACTTTATTAATGTCAGATGGTTTTTAGTAGTGCAATCACACTATTAAAGTCATGAGTACTCTATGCGAGAAACTAAATACACATTCGAACTGCCTGATCTGGCAAAGAATTTGTAATTCCGTTCAACCACCTTTTGTGAGTCATACACAGCCAGAAGCGTGACACCACTTTCCGAGAGTTAAAGAATACAATAGTGTCCCCCCGCCCCCGGCTCCAACCTCCTGATTGGACAATAAAGGGGCAGAAGCACACTACGTCCTCAACTCCTGTCAGCCTGTTCCCTGCCACTACATGTGCATGTCGTAGGGTTGATTGGCTCTGAGAAGTGAGTGAGCGAGCGCCGGTATGTGTTCGCTCACATCCCGATCTACTGAGCCGACCTGTGACCGTTTCATTGTCAGAGGTTGGCTCAGATTATGAGGCTGAGTGAAAATCACGCGCCTCATAATTCTCCTTTAAAGTATTGCGGTGTCCCTCAATGGATCAGAAATAAACTATTTTTTGTGTACTCATCATAAAGTCCATTGAGAAACACAGCTCCCACGCCTCTGTGTTTTATAAACATGCGGTTAGTAATATTTTGCTACAAAGCAGGCATGCTGATAGTAGGAAGGGTTATACCATTGGCGGGCCTACAGGTTTTGTTTGTTTACGTACAATTCTCCCGTAGCCAACTGCATAACCCGAAAGGTTAAAGATGTCCTGTGTCCCATCAATGGACTACAAGAGAGGATTTTGCGATGTGTACAAAAATCCTATTTTTTGCTTTGTTCTTTTTTTAAATTGAACTTTTGAACTACACTAGCGGCCATACATCCTAATTCCTGCACTTTTTCAGATTTTCCTTTTAAATATTGCATTAGTCTGTTGTATATGTGATTGATTTGAGATGCACGTGCTTTCCTACAGCTGTTGCATTAAGTATCAGAAGCCTGTGACCAGACAATGTTCTGATTTAGGAAGGGGGGATTGAAGGTAAGTGAAAAGCTGTAAACACGATGAAAGGGTTGAAGTATCCCAGTAACAGAGTTTTTTTTAGCTCAGGGTTGTGCTGATCTCATGACAGCCAAGTTACCTGTCAATTGCTTAGACAGCACATGACAGGGGCTCACTCACTTCGGGATTTATATGCTACGTGCTTAACATACTCTGACTTTATGTCTTTTTACCAGTGGGAGAATCACAATAAAAGTCTGCAGCTGGAAGCCCAGACCTACCAGCAAATCCAAGAAAAGATCCAGGAACGGGTCATGAACAACCTTGGCACCTGGATTGACTGGCAGTACCTACAGAATGCTGCCAAACTGCTGGCAAAGGTAAGTCGGGAAACTGGCCGTTTCTCATATGATTTAAGGTTCTTATTTAAACTCTGCTGAACGGCTTATGGGGCTGTCAAGTGTAAAGGAGTTTCTAAATTTACTTTCAGTGGTGTATTTAACAGGTCAAAAAGGCAGTTAATTGTCAGAGAGAGGTCCATTTTATGAATCCTTGCAGTGGGGCTACCCCTGAAAAACCACCTTCACCTGTGTAGGCAAAAATCCTTGCACCGGCCCTGCCACTGAGGGTTCATTCACACCACATCCAGATTACCTCCAGACCAGACTGTTTCCGGACCCAAAATGCATCCCAATGTATCCCTATGCTTTTTCTGGCCTCTGTTCCCACCAGCGCAGTCCATTCCAGACCAGAAAAATACTGCTTGTCCTATTTTGTCTGGTCTGGAATGCACTGGATCGCATCAAAAACGTCTGGAACGCACCTGTAAGACCATTTTAAGCTAAAAAAAAATAAAAATTACAATCGCTGCAAAAAATGCAATGCACTATGTTCCAGATCTGGTCCGGAAAATGCTGTGAACCCAGCCTGAATGAAGATATGGCCTGTACTACTGTTTCTGTATATGGCAGTGTGATACTGACATCTCTTGGTAATTACTTGTATTGCAGCTGTATAGTTGTATGGGAGTATAGTTTAGGCTACAGGAGAGTATTCACTGCCTTCCGTGATTCAGCCTCCATCACAGGGCTTTACACAACAAGTATAAAGGACCTAAATGTGTCTTTATATTAGCTTCCAGTAATCATCTGCACAACAGTGTTCAGGTTGTAAGAGGGAAGGACAACCCTGAACCAGACAGAGCTCTGTTGCTTGGCTCATTCTAACACTGTAAACATGCTTACTGGAGGAGAGTGCTTAGGCGTGACCTCAGTGGTGTGCTATTTCTCCATCATTAAGTCAGCAGGCTGGAGGTGTGTTCTTGACCAGGCCTCATTGCTTAACTGTAACAGAGAAAAGCGATGTCACTGAGCTAGATGTGCTCTGACATAGGGGGTTGCCTGGATCCAAAGAATGGATTAAATCCTTTGCTGGGTAAAGCATTTTCTATTTATTTTAAACATATTGAGCTGCTTGCTTTAAGTTCAGCTCGATCCCTCCATCATCTGCCTAAAGCTAAAATGCCAGTTTTGTGGTGGATTGCACTATAATCTGTCACATCATTTTGGATTGGTATGGGTTTATAAGACAGGTGAATACATGTATTAAATATTCAAGATAAATACGAGGGCTTGCAACTGACATTTTCCTCCTTCTCTTCCAGTGCCGATACACTCTGCAATATACATATCCCTATGCTTACTACATGGAGTCAGGCCCCAGAAAGAAGCTCGTAAGTACTGGACCCGTCATACCTTGCATTATAAGCAGCAATTGTGCATGTTCCGTTTAAAAGTTATGATATTAATATCACTGGTCTCTCCAAGAGATGTCGCTGATCTCTAGTGAATGGATAGGCTGCATTCTCCCAGATGTGTCTCTTATCTCTAGTGAATGGATAGCCAGCATTTTTCCAGAGATGTCATTGATCTCTAGTGAATGGATAGGCTGCATTCTCCTAGAGAGGTCACTGATCACATGTGAATGGATAGCCGCATTTTTCCAGGGATGTCCCTGATCTCTAGTGAATGGAGAGGCGGTATTCTCCCAGTGATGTCGCTGATCTCTAGTGAATGGAGAGGCTGCATTCTCCCAGTGATGTCACTGATCTCTAGTGAGTGGATAAGCTGCATTCACTTTGATTCTTTTGGTCTCTGGTGAGCCGATAGGCTGCATTCAAATTGATGCTTTTGGTCTCTGGTGAGCAGATAGGATGCATTTTTAGTCATGCTTTTGGTCTCTGATTATGGATAGGCTGCATTCCCATTGATGTAGCAAATGTCAAATGAACTGACTGGCTGCAGATGTTACCGTAATGATTTGCTTAGACTTTATTCACACCTTTTATTTATATTTCTTGTCACTGCAGGCAGTAATACAGCACTTCTGATTATCCTTGATGTGTCTTGGCACTAGTTTCCTGTCTGTTGCAGACATAAATCATATTCCATAATACACTCAGCGCTGTCTGCTTAACACCCTGTAATTTCTTTTGTAGTTTGAGTATCAGCAGGCACAGCTAGAGGCGGAGATTGAGAACCTTTCATGGAAAGTGGAAAGAGCAGACAGTTATGACAGAGGGGTAAGTACTAAGTGACAACAATTTTAATATTGAGCAATTCAGCTTTCAGTATAAACTTTTACGGCCTTTTTATTTCATCACAAACCTTCAGAATCCCCTGTATTAGGCTATTTATTGATGGAGGGCAATCCCAGAATATGTCAGTCTCAGGTACAACAGATGTGTGGCCCTACTCTTCTATAATGTGCTGAAGATCGCTCCAAGCAGCCAGTGAAAGCCGACGGTGAACTCTGCAATTCAGGAAATGTTAAAACTTTAATGCAGTTAGAAAGATCGCTCAGTATACCTTTTAGGGCTATTTCACGCCAGATGCAGTTGTGATGCAGTCCGTTCAGTTTGGCTGCTGCAGCCAAAATATATCTCAATGCCTTCCTATGGGATTTCTGGTGCTCTAGTCACACCAGTGCAGTCCTTTCCGATGCAGTCAGAAAAAAAGACTGCTTGCCCAATTCGTAACGGAACGCGTTAAAACGCACTAACGCACCTAAAGTCCCATTTTAAGCAAAAAAGAAAAAACCAAAGCGCATCAATCGCGGCAAAATGCATCGAATTGCAGATGCACGCAGTTTGGGTGTGGACTAGTCCTCAGGGCCCATTCTCACTTTAGATTTCTCTTTTGATGTGTTAACGTGTGCTGCGTTAAAGCAGCGCATTCATCACAACAGATGGAAAAACGTACATGACCCTGGGCTGGCCATCAAGCTTTTGGGTTTTTGATTTTTTTTCCAAGTGTATATAACACAAAGTATAACACAAGTATAACACAAAGGTTTCAATTCCTTTTTGCTTCAATTCATTCAGAGAAAAGGATTTTACTGTCGGTACAAAGATGCCATTTTTATTTGGCACTGCAGCTTTAACCAGGTTGACAGATTTACTTTAGAGAAGTCCTCTGTAGCCAGCAGCAGCTCCAAAGTCCAGGGGCATTGCCTACATAAGCATACAAAATTGTGCCGCCTTTCCCACAGTATTTTGCACCTCCAGTATTGTCCCCTTCCACGCTTCACTTTTGGCATCTCAGACTCATGAGTGGCTTTTCTGACCGTTGATGAGCTGTAAGTCATGCAAGTTCTTAGCCACCCCAATTGTAAAATCGGAAACAGCACAGGTACTTGATGAGGGTCAGGTCTTGCTTACAAATCTCATCACGCATTAGTCTTTGGGCACCGTTGTGTCTGCAGTGACAATGGACCATCATCACCCTCTCTCCTTTTTTCCTCCCACAGGACCTGGAAAACCAGATGCATATAGCTGAGCAGCGCAGGAGAACTTTGCTAAAGGACTTTCACGACACATAAGCATCAGAAGCCCGTTTTGTCCTAGGAAAGCTTGAGCATGTGGTGGAGTGACGGAGACTTGATGCTGCAACGAAACACAAGTAGCTTTGAGGAATGTGAAGAAAATCCACCTCGTTAACCCTGCTCGCTGTACCAAACCAAAACCACATCCTATGACAGGTGTTCTTTTCTTACCTCTTACCTTCTTTTCCCTCCCCTGCTAATTTTTTCTCCCCTTAAAGCTAACCCTTTCTCTGCCTCTGCTAGCCTGCAGCCTTCTGCTGGGAGCACCCGGGCAATGAAAAGGGGTCGATCAATTTTTTTTTTCCTTTCGTTTCTTCATTTTGTTCCGGATGGCAAGTGTTGGAAAAAGTAGTTCAATTTTTTGAATGGCTGTTAATAGAATTAGATTATTATGCAAACTGTCATTTTGAACTGTTGTACAATTATACAGAAAAAAAAACTAGAATTACAAAAAACAAACAAAAAAAAACACTTTTTAAAACCTTAAATTTTTCTGGAGTTTTTTTTCTTCTAGCTTCTGCTTCGAAAAAGGATAATAAGGGGGTGTATTCCAGAATCCTGCTGCACTCCTTACCCGGCTATCCCTGTCAGCGTTGGTGCTCGAAGTGACCGCAGATGGCGCCGCCAGTACTGAAACTTGTTAGATGTCACCAGCTCCCCATATTGAAGTGAAGAACACATCTGTTTATTGACGATTCAAGTCAAAACAAATAAAGTTCCGGGGGGCCAAACAGGGTCCCCTTCATCAGGCTTGAAATGTCCTGCCTAATGAAAGGGACCCTGTGGGGTCCCGAAGCGCTATTTGTTTTGGCATAAAGCGTCAATAAACAGACGTGTTCTTCACTTCAATATGGTGTGCTGTTGACATCTTTAACAAGAATGATGAGGGGGGATCATAAGTGTCATTCTGCTGTGTGCTGAGAGTATAATTTATTCATGAGATGCATATTGTCTTCAAGCATTTGGAAGAAGGAAAATTATGGCAGCTATGTTTTGGTTTCTGAAAGGGTTATAATGTCCAAATGTGATATTTAAAGTAGGAATCCCTCCAGCCAAAGTTTTTTTTCACCCTCCAAACAGAGTTGGGGGTATTAGAACTTCCAGCAGGTGTCCATAGACTGTGCTCCTATTGGGAAAATCTCTTCTCACATTTCCATTAAGACTGCTGCAAATAAAAGGAACCCCCTCCCCAAAAGAAAAGTTACAATAATACTTGACAAAGCTTCTAAGCCTTCTGTTTTTCATTTTAAATGGCCCTCCATAAATAACTGCAATGGCTTTTATATGTATGACTGGTTGTACCGTTGTTGAATCATTATTCCAGTGCCCTGTCTCCTCTAATAACTTTTATCTTTTCATTAGAAAGTTTTTGGGTGTCCCGCCTGTTTTCATGACCCCTGTCATTTATCTCAGACAGTCAAGGACACACCCAACAGTACCTGGAAAAACACCATAAGACGTCATATGAGCTGGATAGGCTGCATTCTCCCAGGTGAACCAGTTGATGTTAGGTTGCCTAGTGGCGGCAAAACCTATGTCTTGCTGTATTAACCTTCTCTAACCCCTAACCAGTACTGCATTCCCTATACTGGGAGAACCATCCGTCATGTGATCATGATTTGTGTCACCAGACAGATACTTTAATAAATAGTATTGGTTCACCAATGACATCACAGAACATGCAATTCAGGGCCCAAATCCCCCTCCATTCTTCAGGGCTTAAAGCTGAACTCTAGAAATGCATTATTTTGCATAGTGACATTGGTCCAGCTTATCCTAATGTAAGTATGCATATGCTATACCTAATGGGTCGCTGGGGATCCTGGAAAGCACAGAAGCTGAAGCTACTAAGTTCTAGCTGCGATTTCCCGGGTCCTGTGAGTGGCTTCCTCTCTGGTCTGGAAACACAAAGGGTAGCTCTCAAGGCACAGCGGCCATTCAGAGAATGTTAATTTTTGTATCAATGAATACAAGACATTCTCCAGTTGGATGAGGGGCTATAACGTTGAGATATGCCCCTCATCCAATTAGAGAATGCCTTGTATTCATAGATAAAAATACTAGGTGTTCTCTAAGTGTCCGCTGTGCTGAGCGAGAAACCCCCCTGGGTTTTTAGAGCAGAGGGGCAGCCGCACAGTACAGGACCTGAAATATCACGGCCAGCACTGTAGTAGCTCCAAATACTACAAAGCTTTACAAGATTCCCAGCGGCCGATCAGGTACGGCATATTCCTGCTTACATTGGGCCACACTGAACCAATGCAAGTATGCAAAATAAGTGATACCTGGAGTTCAGCTTTAAACATAATGGGTAATCATTAGGACTCAAAGCTGTCGCAGTGCACAGGATGAATTTGAGTGTGGCACATCTTCCATCATCCACTTCCGTAGGAGCTCTCACCATTCAGTCCTATGAAATGTCAAAGCAGCAAAGGAAGTTGCCCCTGGAAGCCTTCCCTCTGTCGGATGCTGGGATCACAGGTCAAAAGGTACTTCTCTGATTGGGGAATTATCTCCATTTTGGGCTACCAGCCTAGCATATCATAGCCCAGGACAAATGCCGCCCAGCCCCGTCCTCCCCTGCCTGGAGGTCCTTGTTTAGACAATTTTCTGTTATAGGGTGTATAGGGGACAGGCTGTCTCCCAATTGTTCTCCAGCATTGTCACCCTGCCACGTGGGCTTCCAGTAGAGAGACTACAAGTGGCCATTTTAACTCGCATTACACAGCCATGGTGCACTGTTGTCACCATCAGAAACCCCGCCATGCAGCCATCACTGAGGTGAATGTAGATGTGCAGTGGCTGCAGGAGACCAGCGGCACTAAAGTGCAGCATAGAATGGAAAAAAAAAAAGCAATAAAATGTTTTAATAAATGCCAGCTGTTTATCATACACTGTGCTTTATCATACTAAATGTCATTTTGTTGGGGGTTACATTTATTTAGGAAATCTCACTCACACTCTTACAAGTATTGCTATCTTCCCTTTATTGTCTAGGGGACGACCACTCCTACGTTTCTTGTATGGGTGTCACCGAGACAGGAAATGAGGGAGGAAAGATCTCGCCCCCCCGGGGACATGCACAAGAACAAAAATGTGCACGGATAGCCCCTTTTAACAAAGCAAATTCTTATTATAGATCAGGGGTGGGCAACCTTGGCACGCCAGCTGTTGTGGAACTACAAGTCCCATGATGTATTGCAAGACTCGCACAGGCATGACTTCCAGAGGCAGAGGGATGATAGGATCTGTAGCTTCAACACTTCTGCAGTGCCAACTGCCAAAGTTGCCGACCACTGCTCTAAGATATATAAAACATTTCTGTTCTACAAGCTGAGATTTCAGCGGCTCCTCAACTCTAATAGACAAAAAATACTTTCTTGCAAAGATAAAGGACTGGGTACTTTTGTTATTGTTGGCAGCAGTAGGCTCCATTTCGCTATTAGATAAATGCATGCAAGAAGATATTTAAAGCTTGCCACCAGTGCTGAATGTGTGCCAGTAAGAAGGAGGGATGCATCACGTCAGAAGCGCAACCTGCCGTAGACTTGACAAAGAGCAGGTCCCGGCACTTCTTCCAGGGAATGTGCTGGCTTCTTAAGCACGGCCAGCTCTCCACATTTGTTTTGATAAGTTGAAGATAGCGGTTATTTTCAGCATCGCGCCCCTCCGGGGACCATTCCTAGAATCTTTCTTAGTGACATGATTTAGGAATACTGCAACATGACAACAATCACCTTTATCTGTGTGATCTGTCCTACAGATGGCTGGTTAATGGGATGCATCACATTTCTAAATTTCTATCTTAAAGTGACACTAGACTCAGGAGGTAAATCTTAAAAATACATTCAAAATAATTACCTGGTTTTTGTTTCACCTGCACATTTTTTAGCCCAGCATTTCGCAACCTTTTTTCAGTCAAGTCTCCCCTTACAAACGCATGCAAAATCTCCAGACACCCCAGTCTAATGCTGCATATATACACTTTTTCATCAAAAATCTCGTCAAGAACACGGCACTTGCGCAAAAGGAGTTTATTTCCGTCGTTTGTCAAAAATTGGTTGGTTAGTATGGCTAAGGAACGATTTTGGACATCAACATTTGACTTGGCTTCATGGGGGATACGAGCTATAAGTGAGCGACCAAAACTCTACTGGTGTATGGTCTCCTTTAAATGTAGAAAATGACATGTGGCTCTTCCAACATCCATACCAGACCCTCCTCTGAGATAGGGGACTGGTATACATTTTAAAAACAGAAAAAGTGGGGTTGCCCCCTTCACATCGAAGCACCCCTTTCCATCTGCCTGTCTGCACCAAGGAAAGGTGTGAATATTTTGAGGCTCCCCTGGGAGAAGGCATCCTCGAGACAGGCTGCTTAAGGAAGAACTATGGGCAACATCTTTATTAACCATTTAGGTGGGGCTACTCCCACACTGCAAGGGTTAATGGTTCCTTTTCGTCTAGGGCAGGGGTAGCCAAACTCCAGCCCTCCAGCTGTGGTCAAACTACAAATCCCATGATGCATCTCTCTCTGGGAGTCATGTCTGTGGCCATGAGTATCTTGCAATGCCTCATGAGATTTGTAGTTCCACCACAGCTGGAGTAGGCAACCTTGGCTCTCCAGCTGTGCTGAAACTACAAATCCCTTACAGTAGGACTGCCGCTGCACTGCAGGGAGGATAGATAGATAGATAGACAGACTTGCCAGTCTTGCATGGCATTAATAGTTCAGAATGAGACACATTACAGAACTGGTATTCTGCCAGCTGTTGGCAGCAAAGCCCATTACCTTCCGCTCATCTCACATCTGTCATGGATGGTTGGAAGGTTTCTGCACGTGCAGCACGCTAGCAGAGGGGGATAAGCTGATACTAAATCCGCACATTCATGAAATATATAATAATAATGTATCTGTCACAGTGCGCAGTGTATCTCCTCCGGGGTCACCCCTTCCTACAACAGGTGATCCATCACTCTATGACATATATAGGGCGCATCACACATCTGCAGTGTTGGAGTTGTCCTTATTACCACAAGAACCTCCAATCTTCAGATATAAAAGTCGAGTTTATTGGTATTTTGTGTCTCATTTTTTTTCCTTTCTCACATCATTTTCTACTTTTTTTTTTGTATCCATTTGAGCTGAGCTGGATAATCCTCTATGGGAATGTGAGACCTCATTATGTGTCTGATGAGTGAGTATAGATTATCTCACCCCCATTTCCTGTCACTTCCATTGATTGATTGTCTCTTCGATGCTCATTAGAGGCTTGGATTCCGCTCTTCTCTCCGGCACTCTTGGGGGGGGGGGGGGGGGGGGTTGACT
>NW_017306324.1:540039-547934 GCF_000935625.1 Nanorana parkeri
GCGTCCTCCGCGGGTGCACGCTGGGGGGGGGGGGGGGGGGGGGTGCTTCAATATCTATTAGTGTTGGAGAGTAGGCTGGAGAATGTAGACATCAGGTTTCGTTTTTTGACTCTTTCAGCTAAAACCTTATTTCTTCTCGTATTTATGTAGCGGTAACATAATACACAGAATGTAGACTACATGACATCATTCATATCAGTCCTTCCTCTGATGGAGCTTACAATTTAATGTCTGCTCAGGCTAATTTAGTCAGATGGCAAGTAAAGCAGGCAAAAAAATAAAAAGGAATAGCCCATTAAAAGATAGTCACCTTAATTCCAGAGATTTCCCCCGCTGTACTTAATGTACCCTGCTGAGACCCTCTGCTCCCTGCTGAGACTCTCTGCTCCCTGCTGAGACCCTCTGCTCCCTGCTGAGACCCTCCGCCTCTGCTCCCTGCTGAGACCCTCCGCCTCTGCTCCCTGCAGAGGCCCTCTGCTGAGACCCTCCGCCTCTGCTGAGACCCTCCGCCTCTGCTGAGACCCTCCGCCTCTGCTCACTGTTGAGACCCTTCCCATCTGCCCCTGCTGAGACCCTCTGCCTCTGCTCCCTGCTGAGACCCTGCTACAGATCAGTCTGTACATTGTAACTTTGTAGCAAGTCACAAGGAGATAGGTTGCTGCATGAGCTGAGCTGTGTCAGACATTTGCCAACATTGCACAGACAACAGGATTTACATAATTGTGTCATCTCTGAGCAGCCATCTGAGTCCGCTCAGTTTCTGATGACTCTACAGGACAGGAAGTGAAGGAAAATCTCCCTTATGAGACACACTGATAGTTTCAACCCTCATCTACTCTATTTATAATTTTAAAAAATAGTTTTGGCTTCAGATCTACATTAACACATTCTGTTATATTCTAATGTATAAAATAAACTTTCTATGATATATATTTTGTGTATTGTCCCACTAAGCTGTGTTTCTTCATTGCATGATATCCCAGGAATGTTGGTAACTAATGGGAATGCTCAGCGTTGTCACCACACAAGCCCTATACAAGGTGTCTATAGAGGCACAAAAAAAAAAACACTCTATGACTTAAGGATCTGCCACCATCCTGGCAAGCGCTGTCCCATGACCCCCCCAAGTGTCCGATGATGGAGCCCAGAGCCGGTCCGGTCGCAGAGCTGTGCCTTGACGCTCTCCATCCCTCATGCGCTGACAGCCGGGTCACGTGACTCGCAGAGATGCCTGAGCCCCCGTCGCTTAGTTACACGCTCCCTCCTCCTTTGGTCCTCCCGTTACGTCATCCGGCCCCGCCCCCAGGTGTCGCTAGCAGGTAGGCGCGCTCGCCGTCGCCAGGGTGACCGGCGCGTGCCCGGCAGCTGTCAGGGCCCCGGGCGGGATGGAGAGCCCGCTGATCGGGGGGCCCTCGCCGCCTTCTCCTCATGATGAACCCCCGCTGCCACGGGACCGGCTGGCCGGGCTGCAGAAGGGGAACAGCGTGTGCTCCCGCTCCTACTTCGTGGTGGTGATGGTGTTCGTTCACGTCTACATCCTGAATGTCATCGCTCTGCTGTTCTACGTCTACTACAGCAACGGGCAGCTGGGGAGCGACAGCGACACCGGGGGGCCGGCCACCGATACACCGGCTACAACCGGAGGCCAGGACACTGCGGACATCATCTACAACCACCTGTCCCGGCTGGAGGGCATCAAGGTGAGTGACACCCCCAGGGGTATATAGAGCACTTACTGCCCTGATCAGAGCGCTTCAAGGTGAGTGACACCCCCAGGGGTATATATAGAGCACTTCCTGCCCTGATCAGAGGGCATCAAGGTGAGTGACACCCCCAGGGGAATATAGAACATTTCTTGTCCTGACCAGAGGGTATCTAGGTGAGTGACACCCTCAGGGGTATGTAGAACACTTCCTGTCCTAGTCAGAGGGTATCTAGGTGAGTGACACCCCCAGGGGTATATAGAGCACGTCCTGCCCTGATCAGAGCACATCAAGGTGAGTGACACCCCCAGGGGTATATAGAACACTTCCTGTCCTTATCAGAGTGTATCTAGGTGAGTGACACCCTCAGGGGTATATAGAGCACTTATACAAAACACAAAAATTCCCCAGCCTCAACCTGCCAGCCAGCCTGCAACCAAACAAGTAGCCCTGTCAACAGTATGCGTTAAAAACAGTATATAGAGCACTTACTGCCCTGATCAGAGCGCTTCAAGGTGAGTGACACCCCCAGGGGTATATAGAGCACGTCCTGCCCTGATCAGAGCGCATCAAGGTGAGTGACACCCCCAGGGGTATATATAGAGCACTTCCTGCCCTGATCAGAGGGCATCAAGGTGAGTGACACCCCCAGGGGAATATAGAACATTTCTTGTCCTGACCAGAGGGTATCTAGGTGAGTGACACCCTCAGGGGTATGTAGAGCACATCATGCCCTGATCAGAGGGCATCAAGGTGAGTGACACCCCCAGGGGTATATAGAGCACATCCTGCCCTGATCAGAGGGCATCAAGGTGAGTGACACCCCCAGGGGAATATAGAACATTTCTTGTCCTGACCAGAGGGTATCTAGGTGAGTGACACCCTCAGGGGTATGTAGAACACTTCCTGTCCTAGTCAGAGGGTATCTAGGTGAGTGACACCCCCAGGGGTATATAGAGCACTTCCTGTCATGGTCAGAGGGTATCTAGGTGAGTGACACCCCCAGGGGTATATAGAGCACTTCCTGTCATGGTCAGAGGGTATCTAGGTGAGTGACACCCCCAGGGGTATATAGAACACTTCCTGTCCTTATCAGAGGGTATATAGGTTAGTGACACCCCCAGGGGTATATAGAACACTTCCTTACCTGGTCAGGGGGTATCTAGGTGAGTGACACCCCCAACAGGACAATAGGGGTATATAGAACACTTCCTGTCCTGATCAGAGGGGTATCTAGGTGAGTGACACCCCCAGGGGTATATATAACACTTCCTGTAGTTATTATAGGGTATCGAGGTGAGTGACACCCCCAACAGGGCAATAGGGGTATATAGAACACTTCCTGTCCTGATGATCAAAGGGTAGCAAGGTGAGTGACACCCTCCTGGGGGTATATAGAACACTTTGTATTCTTATCAGAGGACATCAATGTGAGTGACACCGCCCAGGGGTATATAGTACACCTACTTGTCTTAGTCAGTGGGTACCAAGGTGGGTGCCCCCCCTCCAGGGTAATCCTATGTACCCCAGTTGGTGGGCATCCATGTATACCCTGCACGCACCTCTTATCATCTTGTACAGTTCATTTCAAGAACTGGGTCAGTCCAAAGCACAATCCTCTCCCGGAGATTCCGGCTCAAGCGCAGTGCATGCTGGGAAAACAACAGCAGGTACCTCACTCATCCTGGCACGGCCATAAACTCATTACGGATTGCCCGGCAATAATTAGCAGACAAATAAGATAAACCGCAGCGGTGCGCCATAAACTGCGACGTAAGTGACGCACGCAGCATAAAATACGATCTAAAGGCTCCGGAATCACACTAGATATTCAACAAACGTTCTAAAATAAATAAAGAGGCTTAATTAATAAGCTCCAAAATATTTCATACCACCTGCTGCTTCTGAGTGGCAGCTTTTTGTGCTTCTGGGTCATCTCCCACAATGCCTTACCAGGGGTGTATTTACCGCAAGGCAAACTAGGCATTTGCCTAGGGCGGCACTTTCCAGGGGGGCAGCATTTTCTGCAAAGAGCCAGACTTACCTTTGGGCATACTGGCTACTTGCCCGGTGGGGCACAGAATCAGGCAGCGGGTGGCTTGGGGCTGGCCATAGCATGTGATCTGATGGTAGGCCTCCCAGAAGCAGGCTGGGGACTGCAATGTATCCTGTTGGTACTGATGGCATTTCGAGCTGCAGGTAAGAGGAACAGCACAGGGAAAGGGAACTTGCACAGCCCATCATAAAGCCTGCACAGCTCTCCTGAGACCCTGTAAAGCCCACCGGAAACCATGAACAGCTCTCCTCCCCCGTATGATCCCATGTATGCTGTATCCAGTGGCTGACAGGTTGTGCAAAATGTTCTAAACAGGAAGGGGCGGGGCAAATTTGGAATGAGGGGGTGCCTGAGTCAAGTCTTGCCTAGGGCAGCAAAAAACCAAAATACACCACTGTGCCTTACACCACATGTCGCATGCAACTGGGCTCCAGGCTGCATGAGAGACTGGTAAAGTAGATGTGGGTGGGGCATTGAGAAGAGGTGGAGCTCTGAGGGAGTAGTGAAGAAAACAGTGTACTGGTTTTTGAGCAACATGCTTTTTGCATGTGTGACTACAATGAGAGGTTTTAAGAAGTGTGGACACCAACATACAGGGAATATATGAGAATGGGGTTATCAGGATCTATTCAAATATTTCCAAGGGGGCTAAATGGAGTTAGAAGATTAAAGATACAGGGTGAGAGATGATGCAATGCCATGCTGCTGCAAATATGACTTTTTTTGTTGCATGACTTAAGTGACTCTTTAAATGGGAATAGTGGGAGGGGAGGGGAGGGGGGGTTATAAACCATTCGCATATGGTATGCGATGCAAAAGAAATTTGCAGCACATTATATGGCCACTAGAGGGAGCTGAGGAACATAGGAAATTCCAGTGCTCCTCGGCTCCACCTAGAGGCCACAATGAGCTGCTCGCTATGCAAATGGTTTATAAATCACCCCCTATATCAAGGATAGCCAAACTTCGTCCCTCCATCCGTTGTGGAACTACAAGTCCCATAAGGCATTACAAGACTCCGACAGTCACAGGTATGACTCACAGAGGCATGATGAGATTTGCAGCTTCACCACAGCTGGAGGGCCAATGTTTGGCTACCCCTGATCTAGGGGGTGAGTTATAAACCATTTGCATGGCCAATAGCTCTTTAAGGCCACTAGGTGGAGCCAAGGAGGTGGAGCCTATGCTCCTCAACTCCATCTAGTGGCCATATAATGCACTGCAAATCTCTTTCACATAGCTGTTCGCTCTGTGAACGGTATATAAGTCACCCCCCTAAATCTTTACTATGGATTGGGATAGACAGGCTACTCCATCTATAAGCTGTAGGTGGAGTTACCACCTGGCTTCTTGTTTAAATTTTTCCAACATTGCTGGCTCTGTTCCCACTCCCCTCGCTGGATCCTCTGTAATGTAAAGTACATTAAAATTCCAGCAGATTTCACTAATCACCGAGAGGTATAAGGAAACCATTAGGTGATTTAACTCCCCATCAGCCACCAAGCACTCGGATATCGGGTTCGGGTGGACAGAACCTTTTAGCCTTTTTCCAGGTTTTCACACCCATGGGGGGTCTGACCTCGTTCCTTATCTTATGTGTCTGCACAATTTCGGAGTCACTTAGAAAATGCGGCATAACCTTCAATGACCTCTGCGCCTTGCATTGCACAGCGCTGTGGCCTGTTTCCGCTCCTTCCATCCAATCAGCACTTATCCTAATGGACCTATTGTGGTCATATATGGAATTCTGACAATGATAGAAATCTGTGGTATTGGACGACTCAGCAGAAAGAGACTAAAGAACAATTCCAGGAAATAAGTGCAACCAATCAGTGAGCTGCTAATCCCTTCCAGTGAGCAATACAAGAGAGCCGAAGTTTAAGCTGCTTATATTTTCCTCTCTTCTCCATCAACATGGCGCAGAAATGTTATAGGAAACCCTTTCTGTTTTCATCACGCACCTTATATTAGACCTAGTGATGCCATTACTGGGCCCCCTGTGCTTCTACAGGTAAATCATGGTTGGTGGGAGGGGCCTGTAGCTAGCTTCTTGAACACATCACAGCACCCTGCCTCAGTACTTTTCCAAAGGGCCCTCATCCCTGATGCAAGCAGTGGGCTGGCTCTTGGGAGGAGTTATGCAAAAATCAACATGCCTAGGAAGGCAACATATAAGCTGGACATGTAAGCTGCGGAAAAATTCGGTTCCGATATTTTGGGATTCGGATCCGAAATTCAATTCACTTTGGATTTGGACGAAATCCGAATTTTCGTTAGTTTCGGGTGAGTTTAGGAATAATCGTTTGCGAATACCACAGAAAACCATATACAGATATTAATATTAAAGCTGAATCTCCCAGACCCGAATGGCATTCGGGATCCGAATTTCCAAATGGCATTGGGGAGATCCCTAATGTCATTCGGGTCTGGGAGCCATATACAAATATTATTAAAGCTGAGGCTCCCAGACCCAAATGACATTAGGGATCTCCCCAATGCCATTTGGAAATTCGGATGCCGAATGCCATTTGGGTCTGGGAGCCTCGGCTTTAGTATGATATGTATATACTGTATATGGCTCCCATGTTGCCGTAACGGACAGTCGTGCTCAGACCCATTCGGATGCGTTAAACTGAAAAACACATCTGATTGGCCAGAAAAGTCACATGTCCGATTCAGTTTAGTTTTTGAACAAAATTCGGACGGGATCTGAAATTCGGAAACGGAAATTCGGATTCAGACACATTCGGAATCATTGGGGCTCGGAAATTCGGATGTGTCGGAATGTCCAAATTTAGATTCTGAACGAAACGAATGGCACGCGTCTAATATAAGCAAATTCATCTTTCCTCCATTGTCATCCACATTCACCACATTATAGTCATCCTTCATTGTCTCATGTATGGCTACATCAGCTCTCCATAATCCAATCCATTCTATTGTTGTTGTCCAGTGATAGGCTCCCGTGTCCGCCCCCCCCAGAGTCATGTGACCAGTGCGGTATTATATGTGACCTCTGTAACCCGTCTTTTTTTTTTTAGGTTGGTCAGAAGCAGAAGATCGAATTGGTTCCCAACAAAATCCAGCACATGGAAACGTTAAGTCTGAAGCCTCTTCTGTTCGGTAAGAGATTTGCCGCCTGCGCCGGGCTCCGCTCTCGCGTGATTTGGGTTACGTTGTGCCTCAAGCTGTCGGCAGGGAATTTAATCGTCTTAAATCCTGGCTAAGCCTGTGGCTTGTATCAGGACGGGAGAGGAGATGGTTAATAGGGCTCCATGCCCATACCATACACAGGCAATATTCAGGAGGGGTCACAGATCTGATTGGATATAACAGACGTGACGCCGACAGGAGAGGTGATGGTTAATAGGGCTCCATGCCCATACCATACACAGGCAATATTCAGGAGGGTGTCACAGATCTGATTGGATATAACAGACGTGACCCTGACGGGACAGGTGGTGATTAATAGGGCGGTATGTCCCATACCATACACAGGCAATATTCAGGGGGGGTCACAGATCTGATTGGATATAACAGACGTGACCCCGACGGGACAGGTGATGATTAATAGGGCGGCATGTCCCATACCATACACAGGCAATATTCAGGAGGGGTCACAGATCTGATTGGATTTACCAGACGTGATTCCGTGGCTACAACATAGGTATAGCTTACCATGGACAGAACGATCAGCTATATAAAGCTCAGCACACATGTTACAGTCAGACAGTACAATCTCCTTAGATCTACCAACAACCATGTAGTAGAAGGTCATCTCTGATTGGATACAGGTTGATTGGATAGATTGGTAGGTGCCTATATTACACCGATTTGGTAAATAAAAAGCTGATTGTACCGTGTATGGTGAGCCGAAGGTTTTATCAAATGTTGCAGATTGTGATTTCCCATTGAAAGAGGCTTTTACTTATGCTGCAAGTGAGTGCTAAGTGAACGTGTCAGCTTTACCCCTGTTCAGTCTCAGTGCTGCAATAAGAAGCACAGCGCCACCCCCAACATGAAAGCCGAACTCCAGGATGTGCAAAAATTAACACTTGCAGTGGGGCTAACTCCACCACTGCAAGGGTTAACTGCTCGATTTGGTCTAGGGGCCAGTTTGGATTAACAACCCCCCC
>NW_017306324.1:548291-562595 GCF_000935625.1 Nanorana parkeri
TGTTACTACACCCCCCCCCCCCCCCCATGTGGTGCACAGACAGAAGGTGATGTCCAGGAAATGGTTAAATTGCTCAGTAGCAGGAGATTAAAACTTCATGTTCGGTTTATCCCGAAAACATTTCACTTAATAGGATTTTTATGATGAATAGCTTAGGCCGGTGTTATGTTGGTGAGGTATGTCAAACGTAAATGAAACTGGAGGCTGAATGGGGCATTAGGGGGCCACACATCTGTTACAGGGGGCCACACATCTGTTACAGGGGGCCACGCTTCTGATACAGGGGGCCATACATCTGTTTCAAGGGCGCACACTTCTGTTACAGGGGGTCACTCTTCTGATACTGGGGGTCACTCTTCTGATACAGGGGGCCACACTTCTGATACAGGGGGTCACACTTCTAATACAGGGGGTCACTCCTCTGTTACAGAGGTGCACACTTCTGTTACAGGGGTCATACTTCTAATATAGGGGGTCACTTCTCTGTTACAGGGACGCACACTACTGTTACAGGGTCGGCGCACACTTCTGTTACAGGGGGTCACTCTTCTGATACAGGGGGCACATTTCTGTTACAGGGTGGGCGCACACTTCTGTTACAGGGGGCCACACTTCTGTTATAGGGGGCCACACTTCTGTTAAAGCGGGCCCTACCTACCTAGCTGGAAAAATACTCTTTTTAGAACTGCATTGACCGTTCCCTGGTAGAACATTGAAACATTCTTTAAAGATTACATGAACCCCAACAATTCTTTAATTTCCTCCCGTTTGGTCTGTTAAATATACCATTGAAGACATTTTGTTCTATCTGTTTTGTTAAAGCAGAACAGTTCCAATGTAGGGATGGCCCCGCTTCTGATACAGCTGAACTCCAGGCAGATAAAAAATACACATTAAAAGAGAACTATGGGGTGACCTTTTTATCCCATAGTTCTCTTTAGGGTCACGGAAGGACATATTCTAACGTCCTCCTGTGACCCAAAGCTCAGTATATAGCAAGCTATATGCTAGACCGCCGAAGCCGGGAAGGACCCCAACATTACTGTTGAGATCCACACAGCTGCGTGAGTGACAGCGGGTTCTGCCTATCAGGAGGCAGAGCCAGCTGTGCCCGCCCCCTCCCCGTCTGTTCCTCCAGTCAGCGCTGGAGGATCGGAGAGGGGAGGGGGGGGGGGGATCTCTGCGGGGGGCGGTGTCTGACAATCACAGCTCTCTGCAGGGAGATGATCGGAAAGTGAGCAAATGACAGTTTCAATGTCACACGTCGGCTCGAACTATGATGAGTGAAAATCACTCACCTCATAGATCTCCTTTAATGCAGCGCTGTATTCATGATTACATAATTACATGTATGTGTTTTTAATGCATGCAGTGTAAATACCTGAATTTGACCTGGTATCAGCCTCTGTACAGTAAACCTGCATAGGAGAGTAGGAGGCAGCACAAGAAGCCAATCAGTCCATGTGCCTACATGGAACATGCTGATAGAAGAAGAGAGCTGAGTGACAGAGAGATAAGCTCATCACTGCACTGCTCCTTTTTTCACTGTCCAGTCACAGACTGAGAATGGGCCCATGACAGCCTGGGCTGGAAGGAAATTGTTAAAAGATGTAGGTTGTCATTCAACCTAGACGACATCTAGTGGTGGAAAAGAAGTACTGCGGGGAGGATAGCTGTGGATTGAGAGTATTTCAGCAAAAGCTGATATTTTTATTTGATCTTTAATGGGCTATTTATTTTTATTATTTTTGGCTGGACCTTTGCTCTAAACATTTACAGAATCTATCACTGACAGGTCCTCTTTTCTACTCATCTTACATTGAAGCTCTCAGCATCCAGATACCGTACAGTTTTATGACAGCCACCTATTGCTTGTGGTGGTTACAGGAAGTTATCCCGGATATATACAGTTCAGTATTCAGTCCTCAGATTTCTCGTCCCGATTCGGAGACGGGGCCCCTTTGCAGATTCTACGATCGGCACCGGTGATGCTTCCATTTCTTGACAGCGAAATGCAGGTTCTTGTTCCTCTTCTGCCAGGGGTAGGCGTTGTTCACTACCAGTTTGTCGTCCTGCACGTCGCCGCCGATGACGTAAGTGCCGCTGCGGGTCCCGCGCATGATGTTCTGCACGCAGGTGGCATCCAGGTCCAGCCACTGCTGGAGGCGAGGGAAGAGGTCAGCCTTGAGGAGCGGGCCGTGCTTTAGAATGTCCACCTTGGAATCCATGTCGAAGTCTGAAACCGAGGACAAGGTGGTGTTTCTTTTCGTGATGCGAACTTTGGCAACTACAAAAGAAAATAAATATATCTTTGTTAGATCTTTGATTGCCCTTAAAGGGACAGTCCACCCGAAAGGGACATTTTAGTTAGAGGTAGGGCCAGGGTGTGCCAATACTTTTGGCAATATAGTGTATATTAGACTTACTTTAAAAGTGAGTTCCTCTGCCATTGGAGATCAGTGTCCTTTGGCAGGACAGAGATCTGATCATTAAAAACCTAAAGAGATGTAAAGCTGATGGTTCAGCTCTCCATTATTCACCAAAACATTATCATTAAAAGAGTTTTGTGGGTGGACTGACCCTTTAATTAGTATGTGGAGGGCTACAAGTCCCAGCATAACATTCCCATCTGCTCTGTATACAATATCTGTGGCTGTGCACCTTTTATGGCAGCCGAGTCTCTCGGTAGCCTGGGATGTATTTATACAATGAGCAGTTATATTCCTCTCTGTCATCGCTATACGTGGAGGAGAGAAGACGCATCTTCCAGAGGCGAATGTGGACTGGAGTCACGCTGCCGCTTTCAGCACCTTTTATGGATCTGCAGCTTAAGCGAACGGCTGAAAAAGTTATCTTTAAACATCTCGGAGATGTTTTGGGATCTTCTCACCTACTTGTCCAGCCAGATTATTCAAGGGAAAAAATAGATTGCTTTAAAGGAGAGTAGAGAGTATTTCCAATAAGTTATTGTTCAGTGTTTACTTCTCCGACATCAGCCCCACCCCCTAAGGACCCTCTGGCAGTATTTAATGCTTTTTATTTTTTATACTTACCTTTCCTGTTGTCTTCAGGCCAATCACTTGACACACTTGGCCATCATGATGCAAAGAGTAGCATTCTTTGCATCATTACACTTTTAGTGCAAATGGTAACATCCCCTCAGGGGCGGGTCCATGATGCCCTACACTTACAGTAGATCAAGGTGTGATAGTCAAGTGTCTACAAGGCTGTATTAAAAAAAAAAAAATATATATAGGTATAATATACATATACAGTATATACAGGTGAAACTCGAATAATTAGAATATCGTGCAAAGTTCATTTATTTCACTAATGCAACTTTAAAAGTTGAAACTAATATATGAGATAGACTCATTACATGCAAAGCAAGATAATTCAAGCCGTGATTTGTCATCATTGTGATGATTATGGCTTACAGATCATGAAAACCCCAAGAACCCCAAATCCACAACCTCAGAAAAGTAGATTATTACATGCAATCAATAAAACAAGGATTGTACATAGAACAATATCGGACCTCTGAAAAGTACAAGCATGCATATGTACTCAGTACTTGGTTTGGGCCCCTTTTGCAGAACTTACTGCAATTACTTTTGCACGATATTCTAATTATTCGAGTTTCACCTGTATATATATATATACTGCATACATCTGGGAAAGTTTGGACAGCTAGGGAAATAGGGAAAGAACGTACCAGTGTTTTGTAATTTGGGGTTCCGGGATTGGTCTACAAGAAATATATTATCTCCACGTCAATGTTGCATAACCCCGGCGAGCTTTGATTTCTCCCAGTGACAGCTGTGTGTTGGATGCCAGGCGGCGTACTTACTGAAATCATTAGCACAGAACGTATCCAGGATCTCCTTGGCACTGCTGGCCTCATCGAGTTCACAATCCCTGCAGCTGGCTCTGGGCACTGCTGTAACAGAAGGCAGGAATTAGAGCAAAGCTTCAGTTATACCGTGTCTGTCTATCTCTGTGCATAGCCCTCTCCCCCAATAGTTTTTCAAGGGTCTCCCCGCTTGTATCCTCCCTTAAAATGAACCTCCAGCAAGATTTGAGTCTCCTGCAGTGGTTCTGGTGATAGAGCCAGGCATTAGAAGCACTTTGAAAGAATAGTGGATGCATAAAAATGGAAAAGCTCCTTAAAGAGGCCCTGTCACTAAGCCCAGCTCCGGGCCCACTTACTGTATACTTTCCTTCACTGCTGCTCTTCTGTTGGAGTTTGGAGTCAAATCCTGTGCAAGCTCCATATCAGATGGTGTCGGAGCTTACACAGGATTGATGATGTCTTCCCCTCCGTAATGTGACATAGTTAGAGTCTGGGGATTGGATGCTCAGACCCAAAGATTGGCAGAGGTCACATGCTACCCTATACCTATTATTTAACTTATGATTTATATCTATTAATATTTATAGCTGATGTAGGTATTTCTAAGTGCAGGATGTGATGGGAAGAAAAAGCTTTCAGGAAATAGAAGGTGACAGGGTATAGAACCCCAGCCCTGGAGGACCAGCAATGCAATGCCCATAGATATGACTTACTTCTCCGATTGCTCGTGCCGTTTGTGATTGTGGAGATGCACATGCCGTGATCGATAGGAAACTGGTCACATTTCAGAATCTCTGGCCAGGGGTATCCATAGCAAGCCATTATTGGCGCACAGCTGTTCCTTACCGCCTCGCACAGGCTGCGGCACGGCTTGATGAGTCGATCTCTAAAGAAAAAGTGATTACAGCATTACTTCTATATTCTATTTCACATTCTCGCCACTTGTTAAAGGGCTAATGAACATTGTCTGAGAATTGGTTCACTTCCTCCTATTTATCTGCTAAGAGTGGCAATCGGTCATTAAATAGATGACACAAAGATGGCTTCCTATGGTGTAGGATGTATGAGCAATCAGACACACATTAGTAGAGCATTGTGTGATCATTCAATACTAATCTTTGCCTTTTGCCCCATTTATCTAATCAATCAGGTCAATCACCGGTCATTGTAGTAGTGTTGTCACCCATGTAGGTAGTACAGAGGGGAGCCATGTTTTCCAACACAAAACAGGTGCCTAGATCAGTGTATCTCAACCTTTCTTCAGTCATGGCTCCCTGTAAAGGTGGCCATACACTTTACAACCCTCACAAGACTTTTGTCTTGCGAGGGTTGTAAAGTACTTAAGAAAATGTACGATCTGCCCATCTTGGACAGGCAGATCGTACTTGCGATCATCGCAAGCCCGCCCCCTGCATGGGCACCTTTAAAGTATGCAAAATCTCCAGGCACCCCACTCTAAAATGTAACATATTTTAAGGGGGAACCGCATGGAAAAACAAACATAAAAGTGGGGTTCCCCCTTCGAATCAGTGCTTCGCCTTTCACATCAAATTCCCTCCTCCTTTCACATCAGTGTCCCCACTTCACATCTTAATCCCTCTTTACATTAGGAACCCCGTTCACATCAGAATCCTCCCTTTACATCAGTGTGTACCTTTCACATTAGGAGCCCCCTTTACATCAGAGTCCCCCCTTTACATCAGAATTCCCCCTCCTTTCACATCAGGGTCCCCCTTTACATCAGTGTCCGCCTATCTTCATATCAGTATGCATAGCTACATTAATTTCTGTCTTTTATATCTGCATGAAGCGTATATTGATTGATCTTTATTGCTCCTTCTTTCTTGCTGAAAACACACCCGGACATATTGATAGGCAAATAGACTAGGGTTAGGCAACCTCGGCACTCCAGCTGTGGTCAAACTACAACCCCCATCATGCCTATGCCTCTGGTAGTCGTGCCTGTGACTCTTGCAATGCCTCGTGGGACTTGTAGTTCCACAACAGCTGGACTGCTGAGGTTTCTTACCTATCAGTGAACCTACAAATATCAATACAGAATACATTGATAGGAATAAGGAAATCCCAGTACAGAATACATTGATAGGAATAAGGAAATCCCAGTACTATAAATCACATTCAAATCATTTTCAGGTACAGAGTACAATGGACTCGCAATGTATAAAATGTGATTATTGTTCCTTAGAATGAATATATCATTCTCAGCACTAAGACGATGACTGCCGGTATCATGAAATCCTAAGTCTAGGCCTTCATGGTCTTATAATAGGATGTAACACTTCTCCACTGGAGGTGACTGGATGTGGGTAGGTGGCCTCAATTCTGTTGTCAACTTCTATGTTTCACCGAAACAAAGGACAGGAGGCTCCGTGGTGCCCGGCAGCAGCGAGTGACGCACGTACGGGTCATCCGACTATAATTGAAAGAGACATCCGACAATACAAAGCCATTCATGGGGAGACGGGGCACCTAATTGCTGTGTGAGTGACGCAGGTAGAGTCACCATTACTATGTGCTAAAACAAGGAGAATAATGAGGTGTCACCGTTGGCTCCAGGGAGGCCATTGTGATCATTGGAGGGAAGGGGAGCCGTTATGTAAGAGTTTAGGGATGAGATTGGTTTTATATTGGGATTACAGAGGGTGGGAAATTGGGTAATAATTATGGCTCACTGATGTGAACATTTTTAGATCTTGGATGTGTGATATGGAGCGCCTCTTAAAAAATAGTCATCCCACTTGAAAGTTCTTCTAGGTGGTTAGATATATCAGATGCGTTTCACACACATCCACCCTAATGCAGGCTATAAAGTACAGCTTTACCACCACTTAATATTGTTGTTCAGGCCCTGAGAAAGGAGGAGGCTGATTCCCCCGAAACGCATTGGATGTCTCTGACATAACAATTTAAATAAACAACCTAGATGAACTTGTATGTGAGATATATGTAAAAAATAAGTCAAGGCAACTATTTTTCTTAAAGACGTTTCACTGGTCATCCAACCAGCTTTCTCAAATCAGAATTTTGAATTGAGAAAGCTGGTTGGATGACCAGTGAAACGTCTTTGAGAAAAATACGGCAGGTCCAGTTGCCTTGACTTATTTTTTTTCTCTGCAATAAGTTTTTATTGAACACATTTGCATATAAAAGTTGTAGATACAAGAGTGAGGATAACAAACCCCATCAAAAGTATAGCTGGGTATGGGCCCGAGCCTCTACCATCATAAACGCAACATTGCACTTCGTGCATCCAGAATTCGTAGTTATCAAGTTGCCTTGACTTATTTTTTACACATATACCATGACCTGGATGAATGAGAACCTTCACAGTTTTATGTGAGATGACCATTTTTTGAGGAGGGGTTCCTAAGCACACATCTAGGATTTGATCTTCTATCCCCCCCCCCCCCCCCCCACCTGCGAGAGCACCTGCTCTAGATGAGCCTTTTAAGTGAAATGACCATTTTTTTTAAGAGGCGCTCCCAACCACACATCCAGGATTTGATCTTCTGTTGAGCGATCCCCCCCATCGTGACCAGAGAGGCAGCAGAGTGGGACCATAAACAGGTCCATACACTACACACACTCAGTTAATACGGGTTACCTCTCTCAAGGAGAACATACCCTATTCACATCAAAACAGATTCCTTCTTCTCCTCCTAGGCGTGTCTACAATAAAGTGCGCCCCAGTAGTCCCGCCCATCTTCTGGCAACCAGTAACGTCCCTGGTTGCCAGGAGCTGGGTGTGACGCCAGCCAGAGTGTCCAGTCCGCATGCACATCTTGCCCTTACACATCTCCCCGCCTGGCTCTTAGCAACCTGGGATGCTCTGTGCAGCATCCTGGCTGGCCCCTAGCAACCAGTGAGGTCACTGGTTGCCAGGAGCCGGGTGTGATGCCAGCCAGGGTGTCCAGTCTGCATACACATATCTGTGGCCCTTTCACATCTTCCCGTCCAGCACTTACCAACCTTGTATGCTCTGGGCGGCGTCCTAGCCAGCTCCTAGCAACCAGTGACATCACTGGTTGCCAGGAGCCGATCAGGATGCTGGCCAGACCGTCTCTGGTTGGGGAGAGAAAAAAGTCAGCTGTCTCTGTGTATCTGCAAACTTTCACTGACCCACAGAGCAGTCCCGTCCACTCCCTTCAAGTGGTGCCTGGGCATGTGCCATATGTGTCATGCCCTGGATATGCCACTGCCTCTCCTACTAGCACTGCCACAGATCTATAAATTCACAAACATTTTTAGAACAGTTTGGGGACCAGTTTCCACGTCTGGGATGAAATCGGACATATTTGTGGATGATCGGACAATGACCTCAACATGGCTAATGAATGGCCGGTTGCATTGATTAGTAGAAAATGGATAGAGATCATTTTTCCATGGTATTGGGCTTTTAGATGCAAGGAATTGTTAGTTCTTGGCTCAGGAGGAAAACATGGAAATTAAACTTATTTCGAAAACACCCTTATCAAATCCCTGACCCTAACGCGTATATGTACCCCAAGGTTAAAGAGGAACCAAAGCCAAAACTTTTTTTTTTTGGATAGAGTAAAGGCGGGTTACAACTCTTGTCAGATTTTTTTTTTTGTACTCTGTGTCCCATTGGAGAGATTTCTCTACACTTCCTGTGCAATAGAGTCAATAGGAAGTGAGAGGAAATCCTTCTAAAGAAAGGCAAATCCCTGGTGGTCAGCAGAACTAGTCTCCCCATTGGAAGATTTTTTATCTATTCCCCTCTAATAGCCACAATAGAAAGTGAGGGAAATCCTTGGTGGACGGCAGGGTCAACAGAAATAGTGTCCCCATTGGAAGATTTCCCATCTTTTCCTATCTGATAGCCACAACAGGAAGTGAGAGTAGTTCTCTCTAGAGCAAGGTTAGGCAACCTTGGCTCTCTAGCTGTGCTGAAACTACAAATCCCATGATGCTACTGCTTCTTGGAGTCATGCCTGTGGCTTGCAATGTCTTATGGGATTTGTAGTTTCAGTACAGCTGGAGAGCCGAGGTTGCCTACCCCCTGCTCTAGAGAGAAGGCAATCCCTGGTGGTCAGCAGGGTTATCAGAACTAGTGTTACCCAAGCTCACTCCTGTGATGGACTACAATCTCAATTCAAATGAGTAAACTAAACATGAGATTGTAGTCCATCCCGGGAGTGAGCTTGGAGCGGTGACTACTTTACAACACACACAGGGACCATGGGGAACACAAGTAGCCACCCTCCAGAAGGAAGGACAGTGTCAGCACCAATTCAGAGATGATTGGAGGATCTACAGCCGAGTGATACACAAATAAGATACATTGTTGTTCATAGTTGAGGTACTTGAATATATTTTTAAGCTTTAACTCCTGAGTCTAGTGTCACTTTAAGCTGACCCTTCACCGGTAGATTTTCATACGGACGTTCATATGAAAAACTCAGAACATTTGATAACGCCATCAGAGACTTGACGAGTGTTGTTCAAAATTTTGTCTGATTCCCACATTCGATTTTAGAATAAATGGAGTTTCCCGAATGAAAAACACATTCACTGTTATATCTGTACAAAAATAAGTCAAGGCAACTGGACTTGGTGTATTTTTCCTGAAGACGTTTCACTTGTCATCCGACCAGCTTTCTCAATTCTGAATTGAGGAAGCTGGTTGGATGACCATTGAAACGTCTTCAAGAAAAATACAGCAAGCCCAGTTGCCTTGACTTGTTTTTTACAGATATACCATGACCCGGATGAATGAACCTTCACAGACACATTCACTGTTAGAATTTTGCTCAAGAAAAATGGATTCTTTGTGTTTTTCATCACTGCGTCTATTTGACCCCAATAACTATTAGAAAATCAAATGAACATTTTGAAAAAAAATAAAATTTTCAAAGGAAATGTTATTGGGGTATGACCAGCTTTCAGAGCCTGTTCACACATATAGTGGTGACCTGCATTGTGCCTCATCAGATCAACGCAAGTCACGACAAGGACACATAGAAAACAATAACGCAATGGTTGGTGTACTGCGATAAAAATGCGAACATGCTGCGTTTTATCACAGCGCAGTGCATGCCACCGCAGGTCCCCCATACGGGGACCTGAATGGAGTGTACACATTGAACACTTCACATAAAGTTTTTTTAAAGAAAAAAATGTAGGGCTGTGGAGATTAAAGATTATTTTCTCGATTAATCGTTAAACTTTTTGATCGATGAAAATTATTTGCTCCGTCAGCTAACGAAGGGAAGGGGGAGGAGTCCGGTGACGTCGATGTCCGTGACGTCACCGGACTCCTCCCCCCTTCGTTAGCCGACGGAGCCACTTGGGCCGGTGAGTTTGCCCAAGAAACTTTCTGCATGAGCGCCAGCCAAGGCATTGGCCTATACACATACAGCACAGCAATGAAGTAATAAAATGAACTAGGATCACACTAATCCAGCACGTTATTATTCTGAGTTGGCCCACGCAAGCGGCGGCCATATTGAGTGGGGCACGTGAGATAAATAACGTGCTGGATTAGTGTGATCCTAGTTCATTTTATTACTTCATTGCTGTGCTGTATGTGGATAGGCCGATGTAGTTGGATCGGTATGTGCGTTATAATTAATCGAACGCAAAATTTTTAATATTTACCAGCCCTAAAAAAATGTAGTGACAGTTCCAGCAGGGTGCGATACAACACATACTCTCAGAGCTGTCACAATGCACGAGCCCATCCACAGCAGTTTAGCGGACAAGCTGGTGTGAACGATCTCTGAATGTAACCCTTAAAGGAGAACTATGAGATGAGTGATTTCCACTCACCTCATAGTTCTAGCCGACCTGCGACAATGAGACTGTCACAGGTAGGTCGGCTCAGCAGATCGGGAGGTGAGCGAACACATACCAGGTTCGCTCACCTCTCAATCCTGTCACGGCTCTCTGCCGTGACAGGGGGAGGGCCTGGATTCCCCTCTCCCCGCTCCGATCTGCCAGCGCTGACTGGCGGAACGGACGGGGGAGGGGGCCGGTACAGCTGGCTCTGCCTCTAGATAGGCAGAGCCAGCTGTCACTCACGCAGCTGGGCGGATCCCGTCATCTACGTCGGGATCTGCTCCGGCTGCGGCATCTCAATATACCGCGAGCTGTAGCTCGCGGTATACTGAGCTTAGGGTAACGGGAGGACGCTAGTTTGTGTCCTCCCGTTACCCTAAGGAGAACTATGGGGAAAAACACTGACCCCATAGTTCTCCTTTAACATGAGCTGTAGCCTAAAGGTCCCCACACACCTTACGATAATCATACGATAATCGCGGGAAATCCTGCGATTGTACGATTATCGTAAGGTGTGTGGAAGCCGTGCGACCTCTACTACTGTAAGGTCGCACGACTTACGGACATGTTCGAAAACCCGCCGAGCATCGTACGATATTCGGCGGGTTTGTGGCATGTCCGTACGATAACAGCCGTACGGGCCGGTGTGCGCAAGCGCACACTGCCCGTTCGGCATTGCGGTCATCGGAAGCCCGCCCCTCAGGGGGCGTGGCTTGCGATCATCGCAAGTACGATCTGCCTATGCAAGATAGGCAGATCGTACGTTTTTTTTAAGTACCTTACAACCATCGCAAGACAAAAGTCTTGCGATGGTTGTAAGGTGTGTGCCCAGCCTTAGACAGACATGGGGTCCGGTCATTTCAGTTCTTTTCTTTCCTCCTTCGCAAGAGGGAGGAAAAAACTGGATGGACAAGGATGTCACAATGGTGACTTCCAATCCGTACCGCTCTGATTGGAGGGGATCCTTGCACAGATCCCTTCCTGATCAGATAATGTAATTCAAGACCAACAAAAAACTCGTTTTTGAGGAGCGCGACTACCTATGATAAGAGTAATGGCCCAATGTGCTGAACTTGGAAAAATGTATATCAGTGTGCAATACAGACAACCAAAACTGATTAGTCATATAAAAGGGGACAAATTGATGACTTACAGTTGGGATGTGAGCCTATATGCCCTGGTGTCTCTCACAGAATGTTCTCCACAGTCTGTTTGATGCGATGTCCACAGCTAGCAGGTGGGAAGAGAGTAGGTGTCTGCCCGGACCGGAGTGGGAAAACGAATCAGATAATGTGGAAGTGTCCTAACACCTAGGGCTTCATTTATAAAACCATATAGGATTATATAATGAGGGAAATTTATCAGATCTGGAGCAGCTGTGCACGGCAACCAATCAGCTTCTCTCTTCAGTTTGTTCAGTTAAGATTTGAACATGAAAGATAGAAGCTGATTGGTTGCCGTGCACATCTGCTCCAGTTTTGATAAATTCCCCCCTATGAGTATAGGAAATTCCTACACTCGTCAACGCCATCAGAGGGGGTGCTAGTGAAATGCAAAGTTTTATAAATGAAGCTTGTAAAGTAGATGTAAACTGAATGACATGTAGTGTGCTATAGCGCCGGGAATACCAAACAATTGAGATCCTGTTTTTCCTATAAAATAAAATGTTCTCCTTTTTTTCATCCTTTTTCCAATCTCAGCACTGCTGATCTCCTCCAGCATCTTCCAGCCACTTCCTGTCTGCATGCACTGGCTCCAGCATCTGTTGCACATCATTGCTTTGGCTAAGGGCCAGTTCACACCAGATGCAGTTGTGATGCAGTCCGTTCAGTTTGACTGCTGCAGCCAAAATACATCACAATGCTTCCCTATGGGATTTCTTGTGCTGTAATCACACCATTGCAGTCCGTTCAGATGCAGTCAGAAAAAATACTGCTTGTCCTTTTTTAGCTGCATCTGATCGCACCGGAACGCATAAAAAAACGCATGCAAACGCACCGGAACGCATCAAAAACAAACACAGAATTGATTATGTCATCATCCAGGGACTTCCTCTTTGTAGGTACAGCCAACACTATCACCATACCTGCCAACAAAACAAGCATGTCTGAACTCCACAACAAACAAAGGAAATGCTCTGAGAGGAAAAAGGGAAGTTACCTAATTGTCTAATTAGCATTTTAGTTTAAAAAAAAAACGCATCACAGACGCGTCAAAACGCATCGAAATGGATTACAATGCAACTGCGCAGACGCACACAGTTGTGATGCAGTAACCCTTAAAGTGACAACAGTGGACCATATTGTAGCAATCTTGTAACCTAGGGGGCATGTGACAGGGTGACAATGTGGAAACAAAATTAGAAGACAGTTGTCACCCTATAACAGGAAGTGCCTGAATGAGGACCTTCATGGTGGCACCAGCAACTGTTATTTTAATGAAAGCTGCAGATTTAGAAAATGACTTTATTACAGAGCTGGACAAATCCCAGAAGCCAGGTCACCATTGCTCCTTAGAATTTACGGCTGGCGCCTAACCTGACGTTTTCTCTAGTTGTTGTGTATGGAGCTGGCTCCTGGATTGGACTGGCTGGCTCCTGGATTAGACTGTGACTGGCTCCTGGATTGGACTGACTGGCTCCTGGATTGGACTGACTGGCTCCTGGATTGGACTGACTGGCTCCTGGATTGGACTGACTGGCTCCTGGATTGGACTGACTGGCTCCTGGATTGGACTGACTGGCTCCTGGGTTGGACTGACTGGCTCCTAGATTGGACTGACTGGCTCCTGGATTCCATATTACTTTGTTTTCTTCAATAACATATTTAGGCTTATGTCAGATTTCGGTGATTGGGTTTACATCGACGTTACCCGTATTCATAAATATACTTGAGGAATGAATGATTAATAATGAAGATCTCACTGACTTCCTCCAACATGCTCATGCAATAATATCTGCAATAAAAAATGGGGGTCTTACCCTTCCAAGCAAATAGGTGCGAACAGCGAACATAGGAATATCCGCGCGTCTGGGTGACATTCCCGCGCCAGTAGCGGCAACCAGCTGGAAGACTGCTGGATCACCTCGGCCATGGTCTCATGCTCCAACAAGTTGGGAATCCTCATCTCGGTGTACCCAATGCCGTAGCACAGAGGCATGTGCCTCGGGATGGTCATACATCTGGAGGAACTGCTCACAAAGTCCACGTACATAGCCCGAGAGCCACACGTCAAGAAGCACACCAAAAAGACCAGCGGCCACCCACGGCCCGGACGTCTCAGGTGTTGCCGTTGCTGCCCTCTCATGGTCCTCTGGCCCGTAGCCTGGTGTCTATAGAACCTGGTGATGCTCCTTCTCCACGAACCACCAAGCAAGTGACGTTCTTTTACTTTTGGCTAATGGATTTTTATAGTGCCGGGGCCAATTTCCTCCTAATCCTTTCTCATTAAGATCCATCACTCTTGGTGCTTCAGTGGACAAGACAATACCACAGTTTGTGTTTGCCAATGGCCCCGATTGTTTGGTCTTGCAGGGGGCCCGCTTAAACCAGCAGGTGTTGTAATGAGGACAGACAAGGGGGTTGGAAGGTTAAACTTTCTCGCATGGAGCTTTATCTTGGCCCATTATTGTA
>NW_017306324.1:562677-568552 GCF_000935625.1 Nanorana parkeri
GAATATCCTCCTCTTGTTATTTTGTGTCAGGCTGGAAAACAATCGTTTTTATTGACAGGGGCGATTAGGTAAAGGGCTGTTTATCTAGCCCTGGGTATTCTCAAACTAAACATTGACTTGACAGTGTTTTCCTTAAATGTTTTTTTCCTCCTGTAACAATCGGCTCTGGATTGCATCCATTTGCAGTTGTTAGGCTCTTATTTACTGAACGGTTAATCAGAGTGTCACTTGCAAAGGACTTTGTTTTAAAGTGGGGAAATAAAAAAAGTTAAGGGAACGCTATAGCTTAAAAATCACATTGTATGCGTCATGTGTGAGCTACTAAAATAATGACACCTAGTTATGTATAACTCTGCTCATGTACAGAGGTGGGGGAGGGTCTGTCCCTTTGATGGATCGCTCTATGTAAGTTACCACGTTGGACAAAAATTGGCAACAAAATGTCACTTAAAGGAGAACTATGAGGTGAGTGCTTTCCACTCACCTCATAGTTCTAGCCGACCTGTGACAATGAGACTGTCACAGGTCGGCTCAGTAGATCGGGAGGTGAGCGAACACATACCGGCGTTCGCTCACCTCTCAATCCTGTCACGGCTCTCTGCCGTGACAGGGGGAGGGGCTAGATTCCCCCCTCCCAGCTCCGATCCGCCAGCGCTGACTGGCAGAACGGACGGGGGAGAGGGCGGGCACAGCTGGCTCTGCCTTTAGATAGGCAGAGCCAGCTGTCAGTCACGCAGCTGGGCGGATCCCGGCACAATTGTCGGGATCCGCTTCAGCTGCGGCGTCTCAGTATACCGCAAGCTACAGCTCGCGGTATACTGAGCTTAGGGTGACGGGAGGACGCTAGTTTGTGTCCTCCCGTTACCATAAGGAGAACTATGGGGAAAAGACTTAACCCCATAGTTCTCCTTTAAAGGAATACTGGAGAGGAAGTCTGCTCAACAGTGGGAAATACTGCCAATATATGCACCGATCAGCCATAACATTATGACCGCCTGTCTAATATTGAGTAGGTCTCACTTTTCCTGACCCATCGAGGCATAGACTTCTCTAGACCTCTAGACTAGACTAGGCAGCAACGGCAAAACCTAAGACATCAGGGCCGTGGGTGGCCGCTGGTCTTTTTGGTGTACCATGGGTATGATGTGGTATCTGGCACCAAGCCGTCAGTAACAGATCCTTTAAGTTCTGTAAGTTGCTAGGTGTAAGATCCATGGATCAGACTTGTTTTCCCAGCACATCCCACAGATGCCCGATTGGATTGAGATCTGGAGAATTTGGAGGCCAAGTCAACACTTCATATTTGTTGTTGTGTTCCTCAAACCATTCTTCAACCATTTTTGCAGCGTGGCAGGGCGCATTATCCTTCTGCAAGAGGCCACTGCTATCAGGGAATACCATCTCCATGAAGGGGTGTACTTGGTCAGCAATAATATTTTGGCACTGTAGGTGGTACGTGTCAAAGTAACATCCACATGAATAGCAGGACCCAAAGTTTCCCAGCAGAACATTGCTCAAAGCATCACACTGCACAGCAATTCACTTCACCTCTCAATGGTCATAATGGTATGGCTGATCATTGTATATAATATATATATTTGTGGTCAGAGTCTAGACACGAACATGCATGACAACCTATGTACCACGACCTGAGGTGTGACTTGGCCGCATAGGACAATATGCCTAAAAGGGGGCATACTCAAGACGATGTACAGTTGGGAGGACTCAAACATATCACAGTCACCACAATAAATTTTTTTGGAAGATAGATATTGAAGAGCGCCTAAAAGCAGTTAGTTTTTCTTTTTGGTCTGTTGCTCTCGATAAACTTTTCATGAAGGCTCTAACCCTTCCCCGCTCTATGCAAAGAAAAGACACCCTTTTGGCTGGAGTTGGCCTTTAAACCCGGGAGTCCAGTGCTGCCAGGCCAGCATGCTAACTACTGTCTTTGTCACTTATATTTGGGTCGTTTCCTTATGGTGGGCAATCGGATCTAATGAGCTGTGTATTGTTTTGTTGCAGAAATCCCCAACTTCCTGACCGAGCAAGAGTGCAAGCTTCTGATTCACCTGGCCCAGCTTAAAGGTCTCCAGGCCAGCCAGATTCTGCCCATCAATGGCTACAAGGAAGCCATGGAGAGCCTGGAGATCAGCAAGACGGACATCTTCAACCTGCTGGACCACAATCAGGACGGACAGCTGGAGCTCAAAGAGGTCAATAGAGATCAGCAAACACCAAATCCATGAGTTGTCCGAACCATTCTGACCCGACTGGGAGAGGACCATTCTGACCCAACTCGGAGGGGATCATTCTGACCCGACTGGGAGGGAACCATTGTGACCCGACTGGGCGGGAACCATTCTGACCCGACTGGGCGGGAACCATTCTGACCCGACTGGGCGGGAACCATTCTGACCCGACTGGTAAGGAACCATTCTGACCCGACTGGGAGGGGACCATTCTGACCCGACTGGGAGGGGACCATTCTGACCCGACTGGGAGGGGACCATTCTGACCCGACTGGGAGGGGACCATTCTGACCCGACTGGGAGGGGACCATTCTGACCCGACTGGGAGGGGACCATTCTGACCCGACTGGGAGGGGACCATTCTGACCCGACTGGGAGGGGACCATTCTGACCCGTCTGGGAGGGAACCATTCTGACCCGTCTGGGAGGGAACCATTCTGACCCGTCTGGGAGGGAACCATTCTGACCCGACTGGGAGGGAACCATTCTGACCCGACTGGGAGAGGACCATTCTGACACGACTGGGAGAGGACCATTCTGACACGACTGGGAGAGGACCATATTGACCGGCCTGGAGAGGACCATTCTGACCCGTCTGGGAGGGAACCATTCTGACCCGACTGGGAGGGAACCATTCGGACCCGACTGGGAGGGAACCATTCGGACCCAACTGGGAGGAAACCATTCTGACCCGACTGCATCAGTCCAGGAGTGATAGACAGTCATAGGAGATCAGGGCCGACCACTGATTGGACTGTAACTGTCCAATAGCGGTCTAGATTGGTTGGAGAGTATTGGAAAGCTGCTCAATAAAGAGATATGAGTGGGAAATAACATTGTAAACACTTCAGTTTGCTAAAGGTTAAAGAAGAACTCCAGGATTTTCAAAAGTTAACCCTTGCTGTGGGGCTACCCCTGCACTGCAAAGGTTAACTGCTCATTTTTGTCTATGGGTGGGAGTAAAAAAGAAATATTCACCCGATCCTCAGTCCTCCGACAGTGAGCGCTCACCTCTCACCCCCCCACCACTCCGGCTGTGGTATGTCCCTTGGCGTCCTCATGTCTAACAGATGACGTCACGGGTTCTTAGACAGACGGAGTTCGGGGGAGAAGAGGCTGAGGGGACTGCTTTAGCAGCCGGACAGGGCCGAGCATTGGGTGAGTATTTCTTCTGGACATGTGCGATTCGTTTGGTTCCGAATCAAAATTCGTACACATTTTCAGAAATTCTGACGCATCCGAATGCGTCCAAATCCAAATTTCTGTTTCCGAATTTTGGATCCCGTCCGAATTTCGTTCAAAAACTAAACTGGATCGGACATGTGACTTTTCTGGCCAATCAGATGTGTTTTTCGGTTTAATGCATCCGAATGGGTCTGAAAACAAATTCTCATCATGGCAACATGGGAGCTACATACAGCATATACATATAATACTAAAGCCGAGGCTCCCAGACCCGAATGGCATTCGGGATCTGAATTTCCGAATTGCATTGGGGAGCTCCTGAGTGCCATCGGGGTCTGGGAGCCTCAGCTTTAGTAATATGTGTATATGGCTCCCAGACCCGAATAAGCGTTCAGGAGCTCCCCAATGCAATTTGGAAATTCGGATCCCGGACGCCATTCTGGTCTCTGAGCGTCAGCTTTAGTATTAATATCTGTATTTGGTTCTCTGTGGTATTCGTAAACTCATCCGAAACTAATGAAAATTCGGATTTGGTCCGAAACCTGAACCGAATTGAATTTCGGATCCGAATCCCGAAATAACGAAATACCCGAACCGAATCGAATGTTTCCGCAGCTTACATGGCCTGACATTGTATGTTGTGAATGAAACGCTCGCTGCCAATCAGTAGCTGCTCAGTGGAATCTTATGTAGTCACACCGCTTCGGCTTTATCTCATGTCTTCTCTTTATCTTCCAGGTCCTAACCCATTCCCGCCTGGGGAACGGAAGATGGATGACTCCGGAAAATATTCGAGAGATGTACACGGCAGTTAAAGCTGATCCAGATGGAAATGGTACATATTGTAGGGTGGCACAGTAGCTAAGATGATAGTACTTTAAGTTTACAGCACTAGGTTCCTGGATTCAGTTCCCATCAGGGAACACTACAGGAAAGGGTTAAAACCCCCCTGAGAGTTTTTTTTTTTTTGCTGTATGTGTCGCATTGCAGGAATTTCCCTCCACTTCCTGACCTGCTGACACAACAGGAAGTGTTTTGAAAAGTGAATTAAGCTCTCGCTTTAGACATTTGTCATAGGACCAGCTGTCCCCATTGGGAAAACTCCTCTCCTCTCTTGTTGCAAAAGTTTAGGGAGCTGATAGATATGTGATCGCGCTGGACCAGTAGGAGGAGGAATCGGTTTTGATATAAGTCTGAAAAGATGGGAGATGTATTTTTTGGAGGGAGGTAGCCCATGATAACAGTGTGTGTGTGTAGTGTATGGACATGGTTATGGTCCTAGGCTGCTGCCTCTCTGGTCGTGATAGGTTGTTTATTTAAATGGAAATGTCAGATACAACTAACGCATTTCGAGGGAATAAGACTCCCCCCTCCTTACTTCTTGAGCAACAAGGTAGGGGGGTGTAGAAATAATCATTTGACCGGGGTCCTAACCTTCCCCACTCTACACTGGCAGCCTAAATCTAATTGGTTGTTTTTGGCAGCGCCACCATTCCGCTTTAGATATATGGATGCCCCCCCACCACCACGTGGTCATACAGCAATGAATGTCACCTCTCTTCTCTGTGCTGTGCTTGATTAGGTGTCCTCAGCTTGGATGAGTTCAAGAAGCTGAACCTCGGAGACTTCCACAAATACCTGGGGAACCGAGAGATCACCATGAACGACTTGGTGAGGAACAGCCAGCACACGTGGCTCTACCAGGGAGAGGGCGCCCACCGGGTACTGCGATCCATCCGCCAGAGGTAGGTGACAAGAGTCATATCCAGAGCTCCCTCTGAATTACAAGCTGCTTTATAGATACTGGGGATGCACCGCTACCGATACTAGTATCTGTGCCGATACCGAGTATTTGGGTGAGTACTCGTACTGGCCCAAATGCTCCGATACCTTCCCCGATACCGGAACTTCTGGTCAGAGGAAGATTTTCTCGGCACGGCAGTAGCGTAGGTGAACATGGAGCCGGCTTCCCGGGTGATCAGGAAGCCAGGTGGAGAGTAATGACCCACATCCTGCCTTCCTAATTGGCTCCATGCTGCTTGGCTGGGAAGCCAGCTTTCCAGCCAATCGTGAAGCTTGGAGGCGGGTCATTCGTCGCCACCTGGGTTCCTGATTGGCCGGAAAGCCGACTCGATGCTGATTGGCTGGGAAGCTGGTTTTCCCGGCCAGTCACAATCGAGACGGCCAAACAACATGGACCCAGCTTCCTGATTGGCCGGGAAGCCGGCTCCATGCCAGCGGAAGCACCGGTATTGGTACTCGGTATCGACGAGTACCGAGAGCAAAGTATCAGTAGTTGTACTCGATACCGAAAAACCATTATCGGTGCATCCCTATATAAAACTGGTCGTAACATTATCCACATCTTATTATCCCTAAGGCACCTTTCCCACCTTCATATCTGCTGTATAGATTGTTATTGTGGGGAGGGGGGGGGGGGG
>NW_017306324.1:568632-586462 GCF_000935625.1 Nanorana parkeri
GGGGGGGGTGTTCCAACACACTGATGACTTCCTGTTCAGTAATCCCATAGAAAATACCTCCTGCTTGTAAGCCTCCTGTATGGAGCTGCAGTTTAATCTACTTGTATGTTGCCTTCCTTGCCCCCACCCTCATCAATATGCTAATGAAAATGTCTGTTTTTACTACATACCTCATTTTAGACCAGTGATGTCACTACTGGGACTCTGTGCAATGCAGGCAGATCATGGCTGGTGGGAGGATCTTCTCATAGTTTCCTGAAAACAGCAGACCGCCCTAGGTAACGCCCACATGTCATGCTGAGACTCCATGTTTCATAGAACTGAAATGCAGGGAATGAAAGGTGGGTGGGGGGCAGGGACAGTCAGACTAGGGAGGAAAGAGCTGGATGTGGCTGGACGTCCTCCAGCCAGGAAATGAGACGGTATGATAAGTCCACTTGAATCTCATCACTCCTCCCTGTGTACCTGGACAGAAAGAAAGCACATCACACGGGTCATGTCCCCTTTAATCTTGTCTCACAAGTATAGAGGATGATTCAGTGAGCCGCGCGTGCTGCCTATGACATCATGCGGTCTGGATGCTGTTTCTCTATGTGCGGCTCTGTTTAGTTTTCCTTGTCACTTCTTCATGTCTTCTTGGTTTAGACCACCCGGACTTGTTATTGTTAGTATTTTCACATGCAGACTGTGCAATGAGGTGACCCGGAGACTCAACATAGCCGGCTGATTGGACTTGGCAAGTTAAGTCCGTGTCTTCAAGCTTCGTAGGGCCAACAGTAGCTGCTGAAGAACTACAAGTCACAGAGCAACCTATCAGCTGTTCTCAGTATGCTGGCAGTCTATGGATCCTCTTCCATCACACACATCAGAGTGCAGAGCTGCATGGGGGATGTCAGTGGTGTGTGGGATCATTGTACGGAGGACACCATAGGACATATCATGGTGGGTTCCGGGAACTTACCGGTCTGTAGCAATAAGATTCTGCTTTACGGCTTGGACACAATGGGCCACACAGACATGGAGTCTGCCAGTGATGTCAATGCAAATACTTGATGTCTGGGTGTCATGATGACCCTCCGGCTTCACTATTTCTGTCATTTATCCACAACAATGATGTATGCTTTGTCTGGGTCAGGGCCTCGCAAATCCAGACAAGGTCAGGCAGCTATTGTTGTCAAAAGGAGATCAGCAATGACGGCCTCCATACTTCTCCCATGACAGGTTTACCCTAACACGTCTCAAGGTGTTAGAAAGACTGGGGAGGGGCACATTCAAGATCCAGGGCAGGATGTTACCCTCCCTGTATCCCTAACACTAACCCTCCCTCTATCCCCAACACTAACCCTCCCTGTATCCCCAACACTAACCCTCCCTGTATCCCTAACACTCACCCTCCCTGTATCCCCAACACTAACCCTCCCTGTATCCCCAACACTAACCCTCCCTCTATCCCTAACACTAACCCTCCCTGTATCCCCAACACTAACCCTCCCTGTATCCCTAACACTAACCCTCCCTGTATCCCCAACACTAACCCTCCTTGTATAGGTGCCCATACACTGCACGATTCTCGTACGAGAATCGCAGGAAATCCCGCGATCGTACGAGAATCGTGCAGTGTATGGAAGGCGTGCGAGCGTTTCTACTGTACGGTCGCACGTCTTCCATCGAACCAGCAGGCTAGAAAACCCGTTGGGAATCGTACGATTCTCGGCGAGTTAGTGGCCTGCTGGTTCGACAACTGCCGAACGGGCCGGTGTGCGCACGCGCACACTGCCCGTGTGCAGTCATCGCAAGCCCGCCCCTCATTGCAGTCATCTTAAACCCGCCCCTCAGGGGGGCGGGCTTGCGATGATCGAGAGTACGATCTGCCTATCCAAGATGGGCAGATCGTATGTTTTTTTAAGTACTTTACAACCATCGCAAGACTAAGGTCTTGCGATGGTTGTACAGTGTATGGCCACCTTTACCCTAACACTTACCCTCCCTGTAACCCCAACACTAACCCTCCCTGCATCCCAAACACTAACCCTCCCTGTACCCTAACATTAACCCTAACACCCACCCTCCCTGTAACCCCAACACTAACCCTCCCTGTAACCCCAACACTAACCCACTCTGTAATCCCAACACTAACCCTCCCTGTAACCCCAACACTAACCCCCCCTGTAACCCCAACACTAACCCTCGCTGTAACCCTCCTTGTATCCCTAACACAACACTAACCCTCCTGTAACTCCAACACTAACCCTCGCTGTAGCCCTAACACTAACCCTCCCTGTAACCCCAACACTAACCCCTCCTGTAACCCCAACACTAAACCTCCCTGTAACCCCAACACTAACCCTCCCTGTAACCCCAACACTAACCCTCCCTGTAACCCCAACACTAAACCTCCCTGTAACCCCAACACTAACCTTCCCTGTAACCCCAACACTAACACTCCCTGTAACCCCAACACTAAACCTCCCTGTAACCCCACCACTAACCTTCCCTGTAACCCCAACACTAACACTCCCTGTAACCCCAACACTAAACCTCCCTGTAACCCCAACACTAACCTTCCCTGTAACCCCAACACTAACACTCCCTGTAACCCCAACACTAAACCTCCCTTGTTTTCATTTTTCATCCTCCATATAAACAAACTTTATTGTACCATAACATTCCAGCGCTGAGCGCCAACCTTCCCGCTCCGTATATTATCACACTGAACACTGAAGACATTCTTGCACCTATTTAGAATTGAGCAAATCACAGACATGGAAGGAGAAATCTCTGCGCTGAAACCAGATGATCCGTTTTTATAACACCGTTTGATTCATTTTGCTCCATTTATGGAGTTTGGCGATTTGTAATCCGTGAAATGATGTTATTAACTCTTCACCGTCCACTTATCTCCAACAATCACCCCGCTGGGCTTCTCACTATCTGTACGGAGAGCCAACATCTAAACAGAATAATGATTGGAAAGTCTTATCTCCATAAGCCACTCAAGGTGACTCTGTTTACTGAACCTAATGAAGCGTCAGTTGTGTGCGAGGAGGAAACGAGGAGCTAATTACAGGCTGATTATCAGTAAACAGCCCGGGTCCTCTGTTTGTTTTTACTTAGTGCCACTAATGAAGACGCTCCCTTTATGTTCCAGCGTTCACACGTCTTCACTGACAATTGTGTAACTTTATAATAAGTATGCAGGCGAGCGAGCGATCAGAAGGAACGTTGTTATCTTCTCCGCACTGAACGTTTTCCTTCACACTGATACATTGCTGTCTATAGCTGAACAGCCATGCAGGGGTGTCCCGAGGCTTGGTGTCACCCGGAGCAGAGACTGAGTCACACCCTGCCGTGACGTCATTGCGCGTGACATCACCACGCGCGTGCACCATGATGTCATAGATAGTACATGGTCCCCTCGCATTCCTGACCGTGTGAATCCCTTCAAGAATTGGGTGCTGCGGTAGTCAACGGGTGGCAGCCGTAACAATCGTGAGCTAAAGCAGAGCTAAAGCATCGATGCACGTCAATAAATAGACGTATTTTGCAAATGATGTCATCACGCATGCACGGCCATCTTATGGACACCTGCCGGTGGCCATCTTGGTGATGGAAGCCAACAGAGTGAGGAGGGGACGTTCACCCGGCGGGATAAGGTATGCTGCTGGGTCCCCTCCTCTCCCCTGAAACTTTTGGGCTCTCGGTCCATGACCGAGTGCCCGACTTTTCATAGGGGGTGACACCAATATGACTGTCATTCATTTTGGTGTCACCCCTCCAATGGTATCACCCAGGTGTGGGCCACACCCACTGCACCCCCCTTGTGACGCCAGTGCAGCCATGGATCCTTTTTAAAGGTAAAGTCCACTTTTTAGAAAAAAAATAATAAAAGTGCACTTCTTCATAAAATAAAATAAAATAGAATGTGTTATTTTGTTGCTTGGAGCCAGTAAAGCTTTGCAACCATTATCAGTGGATGGCGGGTGCAACGCTCGGGCTCTTGCAGATTCTTCCACCCATCCATGTCTGTACCTCGGTATGGACATTCAGTAACATGGACGGGAGGACGAATGAATGGACTACAACTGCGGTGATATCAGGGTGATTGTATTACACTGAGAACTACAAGTCCTGCTGCTGCAGTGACTGATGGGACTTGTAGTTAATCCCAATAGCATTAGTAACCTGCACTCCATACAGCGCTTAAACCATATGAAATAGCTGTTGGTGCTCGAAGTGACAACACGGATGGCGCCGTGCCGCAGTCCAATAGATGATAGAAAGTCACCAGCACTCACTTGTAATGTGCAAGAAGCATTAACGCTTTTATTGATGCGTCACATGCGTCATAGAGCCAACGTTTCAATGTCGCCTTGAGGAAGGGATCCTGCGCGGCCCAGAAACGTTGTCTCTATGACGCATCAATAAAAGTGCGTATGCTTCTTGCACATTACAAGTGAGTGCTGGTGACTTTCTATCATCTACTGTAGTTGATCCATTCACAGATCCTGTCAAAGGATCTGTGAATGGATGATGTGGCTGTGTGGGCGGAGCCATGCAGAGCCACTCCATTTTTAAAGAATAACAGCCTGCAGGGAGAGGAGCCCCAAGATTCCGATAGAGACACATTTTTAATAGCGTGGGAAGGGTGAGATATTCCGGCAGTCTTATTATTAATGTCCATGCCTTCCTGTGTTAGTGACAACCGCAATCCTCAGTCCTTGTACGGGTGTCACAGGGACAGAAAGTGGGGGGGAAATCTTCCCAATAGGGTTGCATAGAGAAATAATGAAAAGACAGAAATGTTGACTTTCCTAGAAGGCTCTTGAGAGGAGTACTGAGGAAGGGTGCTGTGATGTTGTCAGGAAGCTATGCACAGCCAGAAAAAAATAATCCAATATCTTCTCATCAGGAGTCCCGTGGTTGTTCCTTTTGCCTATTGCATGTGTGGGGCCCATTTGTTTGAATGTGAGAGTGCAAGATGACATATGTTCAATGAAACTGTTTGTACTCGTATGCTGGTCCCGGTCTTTGGGGTAACTGCTTTTGTTCAGCGATGCTCGATCTCTGAATGTCTTTTTTTTCTATATGCATATTTGGTTAGAAGTCCGTGTGGATGAGCGTTTAACTCAATGAAAGGGTTACACTTAGTGGATTCGGATCTCTGGAGAACTTTGTTTTTTCCGTATCCAAGCTATGCACAGCCCCCTGCCGGCCCCTCCCACCAGCCATGATCTGCCTGCATTGTTTAGAGAAGAACAAAGACTCAGTGAGGACATCAATGGCTCTACAACAAGATATGTCATGGAAAGGTTTTATGTAAAAATGTCATTAGCATGTTTGTTGAGGAGGAGAGGAAGGAACCAGGGAAGGCAAAATATAAGACAATTAAACTTGAAATCTTTTGTGTTTGTGACTTTATTTTCTGCTGCACAGAGTCATCAAGTTGACCCGTTTGCCGCCAGACATGGTGGAGAACAGCGAACCTCTACAAGTGGTGAGGTATAACAAGGGAGGACATTACCACGCTCACATGGACAGCGGCCCCGTGTTCCCGGAGACGGCGTGCACCCACACTAAACTGATCACCAATGAATCGGCTGCTTTTGAAACCTCCTGTCGGTAAGCTGAGTCTTCTTTGTCATTTGGGACTGACGGCTTTATTTTTGGGGGGTGTTTCGGAATGAGTGAACCCTGTGACTGCGTGATGACATCGCTAATTGCTTGAAATAGACGAGAGCTCTTAGCAACCTGTGACCCGCCCAGCTCACTGACATCGTTGGTTTCCAGGGAGCTGAGTGGGACTCTCTGGTTGGCATCCCGCCGAGCTCCTGACAACTAGTGATGTCAGTGAACTGGGCGGGACAGAGAGCAGCTGACAGGATGGCTCTCTGTCCGGTGCAACACAGCCACCTGTCCCACCGCATCCGCCGCAAAGCACCTTTACCCCCGCCCCACATTATCAGCGCCTCCCCCTGCACTCTTAACTAGGCATGGACCGATACCAGTTTTCCAGTAACGAGTAGTGATACTTTGGTTTCGGTACTCGTCGATACCGAGTACTGATACCGGTGCTTCCGCTGGCATGGAGCCGGCTTCCTGGGCAATCTGATTGCACGAGAATCTGGCTCCATGTTGTCTGGCCAACTTGATTGTGCTTGCTTGGGAAACCGGCTTCCCAGCCAATCAGCATTGAGCCGGGAAGCCGGCTCGATGCTGATTGGCTGGATGGGAAGCCGGCTTCCCTGCTTGGAGCTGGCTTCCCGGCCAATCAGGAAGCTGGGAGGCGGGTCACTACTCGTCACCCAGCTTCCTTATCGCACGGGAAGCTGGCACCATGTTCCCCTACGGCACTGCCGGTCAGAGGAAATCTTCCAGAATTCCAAAATCTCTCACAAAGTGGATCTGTTAATGGGTTCTTTGGATTCTCATACAAGTTCACTATTGTGCTGCAGAAATTAAAATATGTAAAGAGAAGACACACAATGCTAATTGGATAGAATTAGTGGCATACAGTATATTGTATCTACATCGGGGTGACAGGTTCTCTTTGAAATATAAATTGCAATGATAAAAGGTTTGTGGAGCTGAAGTGGGGACATCATTGTGCGGTTATGAACTATAGTCTGTCAGCGTTCTGCCCCCAACATTACACAATGTCATACTGGCTGTTCTGATGACACGAGTTTGATTTTTAGGTATGTGACCATTCTTTTTTACCTGAACAATGTTACTGGTGGAGGAGAGACCACATTTCCAGTCGCCGACAACCGCACCTATGAGGAGATGGTGAGTCACATTTTCTTTGTTATGCCAATAGAGAGTTTCTCAATTGACTTTTGTCGAAGGAGTAAAAAATTGTCAGCCGACCAGTGACTGAGGCTTATCAACTGCAGTCACTGTTGAGGCATCCTGACTGCCACGGGTGCCAGCTTTCAGAATGCAATAGCCAGAAAGCTGGGAATAGCAGGGAAGATTCCTCCATCCACACTGTTTGCTTGCTGTGCTGAACGTGAGAAATCTAACTGTGTATGGCCAGCTCTTGAGTTCAGAGTGGCTGAATCTCCCCTTCAGAAGAGATCAAATTCGGGATGCACTGATACTGTTTTTTTGATATCGGGTACCGATATTTTTGTTATCAGTACTCACGGATACTGAGTACTTATACCAGCGTCCCGAGGTAGCGTGGACCCAGCTTTCCGACCAATCAGGAAGCCAAGTGGTAGGTCATGACCCGCCGCCTTGCTTCCTGATTGCCTGGGAAGCTGGCTTCACGCTGCCTCATGACCTGCCGCCGGGCTTCCTGATTGGTCAGGAAGCCAGGCTGCCTTGCAGTGTCACTAGGCAGCATGAAGCCGGCTTCCTAGCGAATTAGGAAACCGGAAAGGTGGGTCATGACCCGCCCCCCAGCTTCCTGATTGGCCGGGAAGCCGGCTCCATGCTCCCTTGCGACACTGCCGGTCAGAGGGAATCTCTGGTATCGGGGCAAGTATCGGGGTATTTGGGCGGGTAAGAATACTCGTCCAAATGTTCAGTATCGGCACCGATACCAGTATCGGTATGGGTGCATCCCTAGCCCAAATGCCTGGGTATCTGGTCACATGACCTGTGGTATACTAGACCATGGTTCCTGATTGTTGTGCTTTATTTGGGGAGTCAGCTACACATGTTATCAGGGGCAGGTTCATTCTGATAGCAGATGTGGTGTAAAGTCATGTGAAATTGATAGGAAAGGTGTGCAAAATAATTGTCCGTCAAGATCCATTTTACTTTTGCAGGCTCTTAAAATTTTTGTTGGGTCCAATGGCAATTGTTCGGTTCTGGTTCTTTCCACCAGGATGCTTTATGTACACCTGGGCCTACAGGATGCTTTATGTACACCTGGGTCTACAGGATGCTTTATGTACACCTGGGCCTACAGGATGCTTTTAAAGGGTAACTATGGTCAAAAACTAAAAATAAAGATGTATTTCCATATTGAGTTTTCCCCGAGGGTTCTCACTCTCCCCGTTGCATTATCCATTTCCATCCTCTCATCGTGAATGCAGCTGGCATGGTGAGCTTCCAATTGTGGGAATTGTTGGCTCTTGTCACCATTTACCTTTCAACACCAAAGAACCAACCCAGATCTATTTTATGGGCGGACTGACCCTTGAAAATTGAAGTTTTGTTTTGTTTTGGGGGTTTTTTTTGCTACCAAAATGTTATGTCTCTTTCGTTTCAGTCTTTAATCCAGAATGACATTGATCTGAGAGATACGAGGAAACATTGTGACAAGGGGAACCTGAGAATTAAACCCCGGCAAGGAACGGCTGTCTTCTGGTACAATTATCTGTCCGATGGCAAAGGTACCCCATTGTGATATTACATTCAACAGATGCACGAGCACAAGATATGATCGGCTGCTTGCTGATGTTCAGGCAGCTGCTATGGGGCCTGGGGGTGGAAGGGGGCCCAATTAGGTTGTTAAGGCAAATTAAACATAGAACATGTGAAGATAATACAGTACTATATCATTAAGAGTTGGTGTTAAAGTATACAGTGTAGAGACGACTTTAGATGCACAAGAAGAGTCTTTGGGATCTTGGCATTGTTCCTCACAGAGAGGTCTGTAGAGGGGCCCCATCACATTTTTTCTATGGGGCCCTGTGATCTGAAGTTTTTGTATGGCCCTGAGACGGCCCATTGGTAATAATTAGTGAGTTAACAGGTAATCCATTTAAAACAACTTTCCATTCTTTTGTTAGACTGAAGGTCTTCTCCACCACCACCAATCACAGTTTGTCTTTTCCTTCAGGCTGGATGGGGGATGTGGATGAATTTGCTCTACATGGAGGCTGCCTGGTGACAGAAGGTACGAAATGGATCGCCAACAACTGGATCAATGTTGATCCCAACAAGACCCGCCAGCTCTGGTTCCAGCAAGAGATGGCTCGCTACACCAAAGACGACAATGAGAAACAGAAGGAGTGGACGGTTGACAAGTCTTACAGGGACATGCACGTCGACCTATGACCAGGAGATCAGATGAGGGCGTAGAGTGCCACCATCGCTTGCCCGGTCATTTCAGTGTCCTCCGCTTCTTGTTCCTCTTTCAGGTTTGTTGAGGATTGGATAACGGCAACCGCATGTGCGCACCAAACCGCGAATAGCCATCCCACGCCGCAGGGGTGCGTAGAACGTACCACCGTCGGCTCTGGTGGTATAGGAAGAGTGGACTGAGCGCTGAGGATTACGTAAGACCGCGGACGTTTTCTTGTGTCCATTTAATTGCATCATGGGAGAGGAGATTCTCAGAGCCGGCCAATCAGTGCTTAGCGTTTTTTTTTTTTTTTAGCATGAGACAGAGACACATATTTATTTATTTATTTTATCTACATCATGGTACAAAGAGAACAAAGTCTATTTATTAAAGGTTACATCAGGGCATTCCTATGCATTCGAGCAAATGTAGCTGTGCAGATTTAAAGGGTCAGTCCATCCTAAAGTGACATTCCAGATTTCGGGTGTAATCACCCACCAGCTTCTTGTGTCCTTTGGGGATTCATATCTGTAGCTTGAGTTCCCACTGCAGCTGCTACAGGAGGGTCACTTTCTTCCTGCTGGCACTGAATAGCGGTGGAAATGGCAGGATTGCCGTCTAGGTGACTGGACGGCCCAGCTCGTCATCATGCACTATAAACTGAATGTCTGTTTTGGATGAACTGACTCTTTAAAGAGTATCGGTCTCTAAGCAGGCGGCCATTTTGTGGATGGGACAAGCATTTAAAGCTTTGGTTCTCAACCGGTGGGTCGCGACCCAAAAGTGGGTCGCAACCCCGTGTTCAGTGGGTCGCCGCATGCCTTCCACTTTTCTAGGTGAGATGCTCCTCTGCCTCCCCCTAGCGCAGCGCTGTCAATTCTCGTGCCGAGCGGCCATGCAAAATATGCTGCCCGCCGCCGAGTGTCAGCCTGAGGTGGGATGGGATGGTGCTCCAGCAGTGAGGGAGCTCCATCCATACGTGTATTCCTTACAGCTCCCTCGCATGTCCAATAGAGGTGCCATGGGGACATCACAACCTGGCTCCCGGCACCTCTACAGGGTGCGCAAGGGAACTGTACAAGTAATGCACATATAGATGAAGCTCCTTCACAGCACAGCAGCCCACACTGGACCCCAGGCTGGGGATCCACTCCAGTTCTCCTAAGGTATGGGGACTGGGTGGACCTTATAAAAAGAACAATCAAATACAAAATGTTTTGGTATGTGAGAGTGTGTGTAGGTCAGTGTTTTTGAGGGCCCATTCACACTAGTACAGTGCATTATTCGAATAGTACCATGCGATTAACGCACTGTACCACACAATCCCACCTAACGTGCATTCTAGTGTGGGAGGTGTGTTGCGTTGCCATTCCTTTGAATGGTACCCCAAACGCACCTCCCACCCACAGTTTGTACACCTGCACTGGAACGCGCGGTACCCTAATGCCGTGGGTTCCATTGCAGTGCGACTTGGGTCGTGACTTAATGACCGAGGACAAATGTGGGTCCTGAGGTTACACCGGCTGAGAACCACTGCTTTAAAGGATACGTCCCATCAATAAGAAATGAGTGTCATTGCCTCGGCATGTGGTCTATAATATCACGGTGATGTCACTAGGTTCGGTAGTAGTTCCGTCCACAAGATGGCTGCCTGCACTGTTTATGAGTTGCAGGTGCACTTTAATATCGCCAGGGTGTTCCATATCAGGAGGAGGCATGTTCAGGACTATAAAAGCTGAAGTATCAAAAATCCGATAGCTTTATTTATTTTAACAGTTGTAAATGCTGCATATTTCACAAAGGTTTATTTATTATGTGCGTGCAAGTGCAATATTACTACACGTGTTCAAGTGTCATTCTCAAGCAGAGGTGAGCGGATGACCAGAGCGAGGACATGGAATTCAGGGTCAATGTGTATTGGATGTAAGAAGTTTGTTGCAGCCATAAAACCTTGTATGGTTGGGGCCACACGGGTCCTCCAGAGCCCACAACTGCCCTCCCCCAACACTTTTTGGTTATTGTTTATTACTGCCATAGGCAGAGGAAGGAAGAATGGGGCCCTAGGTAAGGTAGCACTGTGTCCCCCCAATCCCTTCAATTGACATGGATAAGGATTGCAATGGGTACAGAGAAGCAGGCCCATTTACATTGTCAGTACTGGTACTGACCAACTCAGAATGATCAGACACCAAATGAGAACTGGCTACGGGAACGGGTCCAGAGGGTATCTGTAAATGGCACCTTTTCAGACTGGGCTAGTGTAATGAGCGGTGTGCCTCAGGGTTCTGTGCTGGGTCCCATATTGTTCAACTTATTTATTAATGACATCGGGGAGGGTGTTAACAGCGATATTTCCGTGTTTGCGGATGACACCAAAATTGGGAGGGTAATAGAAAAATAAACAAATGGGTTATACAATTATGGGTATGCCACTATGGAAGTCAGAAATAGAAAAAGATTTGGGGGCCATTGTAGACCACAAACTGAATGGTAGCTTTCAGTGCCAGGCTGCTGTAAACAAAGCTAGCAGGGTCTTGTCCTGTATTAAGAAGGGGATGTATTGCAGAGACAATGGAGTGGAGACTCATCTGGAGTACGCGGTCCAGTTCTGGTCACCAGTATACGAGAATGTGGAATTGTTCAAGAAACTTTTGGACGATTTCCTAAGGGACCGTAATATACAGGGGTACAGGTACTCCTAAGAATGAGATCCTAATAGGTTGGACTTGATGGACTAATGTCTTTATTCAACCTCAAATACTATGTAAATGCCTAAACGTGATCTCCTTTGTGAAGTGACAGCATTTTGCTGTCACATAGGTCATAGCTTGGCCCCCTTGACATTCACCAAGCCCTGGGCTCCTGCCCAGGTTGCCTTGTGCATGATCCAGCCATGGAGAAAAGTGCTGTAGCAGCCTACAGGAAATCAGGTTGCAGTGGACAGCGACCTTCACATTGTTCCCTGCACCATAGGGGCATTGTGTCCGAGTTGGTCAATGCCAGTACAGACAATGCAACTGGGGCATCTACTCTGTACCTATTGTAATCCTTATCCATGTCAATTGGAGGCATTGGGCATTCATAGCTGCTATCTTGCCTAGGGCTCCATGTCAATCAAAGGCATATGGAGGTGAAAGCTGCTGCCTTGCCTAGGGCCCCATGTAAATCAAAATCATTGGGGGGGGGGGTCAAACTACTATCTTGCCTAGGGCCCCATGTCAATCGAAGGCATTTGGTGGTCAAAGCTGCTGCCTTGCCTAGGGCCCCATTCTTCCTAAATGTCCCTACCATAACCTTATTACCACAAATACTCTTGGGCCATCTTCATCAGAAGCTGAATATCCCAACTTTACTTAAAATGGACATACTCTGAAATAATAAATGTATGTCACCAGTCTAGCCAAAAATAATAAAAAGATTGAAATTCCTTACCTGGAGAAATTCTGCCCTAAGTTTCTTTCAGTGCTGGTCACAATAAGCCCAGAGCTTTGGTCATGTGACCTCTGTTGAAGTCTTATATCTTGTCCTCCCCTTCAGTAGTGATCATGTGACCAGATGCCTAGATTTGTAGTTATGTCAGCAGCACTGCAGGGAGCCCGTTTCTTCCTCTTTATACTGTACGTCCACCTGCAGGAATTATTGCTTAGGGTTAATATTTGAGTGTAGGTTCACTTTAAGAGAACTGGTCATTGTGCTGTAGCAAACTTTGATTATGAATTTTGCTTTTGGTTAATTGATGATCATAGGAAGGGCAACGACGTTATAGGATCAGATCATATCCAAGCATAAGGCTAAAAATGAGTCGGTCACATGACCATTTCTGCTGCATTCTCATAAGTACAGTCTGCAGGTGACAGGTACACTTTAAGCTTTGCTATTGTGCAATATAATGAGAACATTTTATTCACGCTGTGAACGGGCAGCACAAATGTTGTCTTCTGACAATTGCATTTCAAGTTTATTTTAACCAAACATTTGACAAGTGTGACTGCAGAAAGACTGGAGCCTAAGGGCTGGGACAGTGACCGCAAGGTTGGAAGCTCACAATTGTCTAGAATGTCTTTGTATGATGTAACATTAACTCAGACAATAAGAAGGGGTGACTGACCACATCCTATTGTTATATAGTTTACTGTAGTCAGAGTTCTGGGTGACCCACTTTAGCCAGATTCCAAAGAGCTCCTCACACTCGGGGTAGGTGGCTCTACTTCCTGAGTTAGTGCTTTGTAGCTTTCTCTCTCTTCCTCCATTGACATATCAATCACATTGAAGTCTTTAAGGCGGATTTGGATCTGTTTTGGGGCATGTGAGAAGTTCCTTCGTTTGGACTTTTGATATATGAGGTGTTCTCCGTGTGAGAAACATTGATGAGCCTGCACTGGGTGAGTCTCACAATACTTCTCCTGTATTACAGACAGGTAAACAAAAGGGTTCCCAATCCACCAGATTAAGGACAGATTTACAGAATTTATTGCTGGAGCTGCAATCCTCCAATTCTCCAGTATAGTCCAGAAGACACATACAGTATATATACATATCCCAGGGAGTGTGTACCAGTGATAGCACTACTCAATGAAGTCAGATCAGATCACTCTTTATGTATACATTGGTATTTCGGTATCGAGTACGAGTACCGATATTTGTTTTCAGTACTCGCCGATACCGAATACCGATACTGGAAATCCCATTCAGGAAGCCAGACGGCGTGTAATGACTTACATTAGACCGGGAAGCCGTCCCCATCCTTCTCGTCACATGTGATGAGAAAGCATGATGGCTGATGGCTAATCAGGAAGCCGGGCGCCATGTAATGACGCGGCGCCCGGTTTCCTGATTGGCCGGGAAGAATACGGAGACGGGAAATCCCATGCAGGAAGCCAGACGGCGTGTAATGACTTACATTAGACCGGGAAGCCGTCCCCATCCTTCTCGTCACATGTGATGAGAAAGCATGATGGCTGATGGCTAATCAGGAAGCCGGGCGCCATGTAATGACGCGGCGCCCGGTTTCCTGATTGGCCGGGAAGCCGGCTTCCATGCTCCCTCGTCATGAGGTGACGAGGGAGCATGAAGCCGGCTTCCCGAGCAAGTAAGACTCCCCTCCCCCAATAATCCTCGGCACCGCCGCCGATACCGATACTAGTATCGGTGCATCCCTATATACATCCCAGCAAGACCAATCACCCAAAGAGTAACACAAGGGACTGAAATATTTATCCTTCCTGGGGGGAAAATGCTGCTTCAGGTTGCCTTCAGTGCTGGTCACATAGGTAGAAAAAAAGGCCTAGGCATTATGTCATGTGATCTGACTTGAAGGGAAGGTTCAGAATTAATATCGTCTCATCCTTTCCTTCCGCAGAGATGGTGTGAGCAGAGTCCTGGGCTGCTGGTGATGTAATTAGCACTAGGGCGAGTATGTAGCAGCAGTTTCTCCAGGGCAGTTGATTATTTTAGTGCTTTTTTATCTCCACCCCAGCAGGGTCAGTTTCAGGTGAGTAGAGCTCCACTGTGACCTAGCGGGGTGTTTTGGGGTTGAATGGGGAACCTACACAGTATACAGACTCCATGCAGAGTCCCTAGTGGGATGCAACCCCCAAAACAATGCGAAAACCCCCAAAACAATGAGTGATTGCCGTGGTCTCTTACGTTGCCCCTTGACCTTACTATATGATCCCGTTCTATCACTTTAAAGATTATTTATAAGTAGATATTATTATCTGAGTCCACATATCAATGATTTATTGTTTACACCGTTCTAAGGGGAATTTATGGGAATCTGGAGCCGCTGTGCACCGCAACCAATCAGCTTCCACCTTTCAAAGCTTAACCGAACAGACTGAAGAGAGAAGCTGATTGGTTGCCAGGGGCAACGGCTCCAGATTCTGTCTGCTCCAGGTATGATAATTCCCCCCTGCACCCCGTATTTGACTTTGAACTATGTGCTTGCGGTTCAGCTTTAGAATCTTATGGCGGCTCACACACTTTACAACATGGCAGCAGGTTTGCTTTAAAGGCCAACTCCGGGGGGCACAGTAAACGTATCGGGGGTAACGCAGGTTATACATTCTTTTTCCTTAAAAGACACCCCTCCCGTGGTTGTGTCTCCGCCCCCTCCCCTTCTGGCCATTCACAAAACAAACACTGGCGCTGTGTGCTTTGTAAATGGCACAGAGGAGATGAGAGGGAGGTGGAGACACAACCTCAGTGCTGGGGTCTAAGATCTGCAGCACTCACATGCTCTGTGCACACCACAATGGACAAGAGGTGCAGAGCAGAGTAGTGAGGAGCAGAGAGGAGCAGAGTAGTGTGAAGCTGGGCACACACCTTACAACCATCGCAAGATTTTTGTCTTGCGATGGTTGTAAGGTACTTAAGAAAACGTACGATCTGCCCATCTTGGACAGGCAGATCGTACTTGCGATGATTGCAAGCCGCGCCCCCGGGTGCCCTGAGGGGCAGGCTTCTGATGACCACAATGCCGAACGGGCAGTGTGCGCTTGCACACACCGGCCCGTCCGGCTTTTATCTTACGAACATGCTACACACCCGCCAAACATCGCACGATGCTCGGCGGGTTTTCGAACATGTTCCTAAGATAAAAGTCGTGCGACCGTACAGTAAGCTTCCTGACCAATCAGGAAGCCAGGCAGCAAGTGATTACACACTGCCTGGCTTCCTGATTGTCTGGGAAGCGGGCTCCATGCACCCTCGTCCCAAATTACCAGGGAGCATGGAGCCAGCTTCCCGGCCAATCAGGAAGCCGGGCAACATGTAATGACTCGCTGCCCGGCTTCCTGATACCGGAAGTATCGCCCTAGGTATCAGAGCATTTGGGCAAGTAAGAGTACTCTACCCCAATAATACTCGGCATCGCCGCCGATACCGATACTAGTATCGGTGCATCCCTATATACATCCCAGCAAGACCAATAACCCAAAGAGTAACACAAGGGACTGAAATATTTATCCTTCCTGGGGGGAAAATGCTGCTTCAGGTTGCCTTCAGTGCTGGTCACATAGGTAGAAAAAAAGGCCTAGGCATTATGTCATGTGATCTGACTTGAAGGGAAGGTTCAGAATTAATATCGTCTCATCCTTTCCTTCCGCAGAGATGGTGTGAGCAGAGTCCTGGGCTGCTGGTGATGTAATTAGCACTAGGGCGAGTATGTAGCAGCAGTTTCTCCAGGGCAGTTGATTATTTTAGTGCTTTTTTATCTCCACCCCAGCAGGGTCAGTTTCAGGTGAGTAGAGCTCCACTGTGACCTAGCGGGGTGTTTTGGGGTTGAATGGGGAACCTACACAGTATACAGACTCCATGCAGAGTCCCTAGTGGGATGCAACCCCCAAAACAATGCGAAAACCCCCAAAACAATGAGTGATTGCCGTGGTCTCTTACGTTGCCCCTTGACCTTACTATATGATCCCGTTCTATCACTTTAAAGATTATTTATAAGTAGATATTATTATCTGAGTCCACATATCAATGATTTATTGTTTACACCGTTCTAAGGGGAATTTATGGGAATCTGGAGCCGCTGTGCACCGCAACCAATCAGCTTCCACCTTTCAAAGCTTAACCGAACAGACTGAAGAGAGAAGCTGATTGGTTGCCAGGGGCAACGGCTCCAGATTCTGTCTGCTCCAGGTATGATAATTCCCCCCTGCACCCCGTATTTGACTTTGAACTATGTGCTTGCGGTTCAGCTTTAGAATCTTATGGCGGCTCACACACTTTACAACATGGCAGCAGGTTTGCTTTAAAGGCCAACTCCGGGGGGCACAGTAAACGTATCGGGGGTAACGCAGGTTATACATTCTTTTTCCTTAAAAGACACCCCTCCCGTGGTTGTGTCTCCGCCCCCTCCCCTTCTGGCCATTCACAAAACAAACACTGGCGCTGTGTGCTTTGTAAATGGCACAGAGGAGATGAGAGGGAGGTGGAGACACAACCTCAGTGCTGGGGTCTAAGATCTGCAGCACTCACATGCTCTGTGCACACCACAATGGACAAGAGGTGCAGAGCAGAGTAGTGAGGAGCAGAGAGGAGCAGAGTAGTGTGAAGCTGGGCACACACCTTACAACCATCGCAAGATTTTTGTCTTGCGATGGTTGTAAGGTACTTAAGAAAACGTACGATCTGCCCATCTTGGACAGGCAGATCGTACTTGCGATGATTGCAAGCCGCGCCCCCGGGTGCCCTGAGGGGCAGGCTTCTGATGACCACAATGCCGAACGGGCAGTGTGCGCTTGCACACACCGGCCCGTCCGGCTTTTATCTTACGAACATGCTACACACCCGCCAAACATCGCACGATGCTCGGCGGGTTTTCGAACATGTTCCTAAGATAAAAGTCGTGCGACCGTACAGTAGTAGAGGTCGCATGGCTTCCGTACACCTTACGATAATCGTACGATCGCGGGATTTCCCGTGATTATCGTACGATTATCGCAAGGTGTGTGGGCACCTTGAAGCAGAGAGGTGCAGAGCAAAGTAGTTTGAAGCAGAGAGGTGCAGAGCAGAGTAGTGTGAAGCAGAGTAGTGCAGAGAGGTGCAGAGCAGGGAGCTGCAGGGTAGTGTGAAGCAGAGAGGAGCAGAGTAGTGTGAAGCAGAGAGGAGCAGAGTAGTGTGAAGCAGAGAGGAGCAGAGTAGTGTGAAGCAGAGAGGAGCAGAGTAGTGTGAAGCAGAGAGGAGCAGAGTAGTGTGAAGCAGAGAGGAGCAGAGTAGTGTGAAGCAGAGAGGAGCAGAGTAGTGTGAAGCAGAGAGGAGCAGAGTAGTGTGAAGCAGAGAGGAGCAGAGTAGTGTGAAGCAGAG
>NW_017306324.1:587500-635321 GCF_000935625.1 Nanorana parkeri
GTAGTGTGAAGCAGAGAGGAGCAGAGTAGTGTGAAGCAGAGAGGAGCAGAGTAGTGTGAAGCAGAGAGGAGCAGAGTAGTGTGAAGCAGAGAGGAGCAGGGTAGTGTGAAGCAGAGAGGAGCAGAGTAGTGTGAAGCAGAGAGGAGCAGAGTAGTGTGAAGCAGAGTAGTGGGGGAGCAGAGAGTTGTGTAAGAATGCAGCATGTCTGCATTTTTCCACATCAGGTATCTCTGTCCTTCGTTTTCTATGCAAGTTGCATAGAAAATTTTACATTTCAATAAAGTAAAAAAAGAAAAAAGGTAACAAGAGCCTTGCTTTGCCCCTGAGGCACCGCTCCCTACCACTGGCACACACAGACCCCAGTCCACATGCTGGCTGGGTAAACGTGGCCCTAGGACAAGGGAATGTATGAAGCTTCCTCCATTGACTGTCCCCGGAGTTGGGCTTTGGGAGACTTGTGGCCCGGTAGCTTGGTCCCGGTTCTGTAGTACATTCTGTTATGTTGTATACAGATATCCTGAAGCCTCCTGTACAGTCTGCACACCGTCCAATCTGATGATTGTATATTCTGGAGGCGGGACTTTGTGAATGAACAAGACCCACTCACCGCCGCGTCCTGTGTTTCCACGTCTCAGGTTTTGTGCTCCGACGTTCCGTTATGAATTGTTATTTATTTGCACCTCATGTAGTCCGGTGTTTAGTACATCTCGCTGTCCGCTGTCTGATGGGAAATAAACATTGTTTACATATCGATGATTGTCACGTCTCCGATTTATTTTCTTCCGTCACTAATGAAAGATAAAGTTCAATCTGCTTATATTTTACCTTCAATTGCTCCTCCCCCTCCCCCATTTTTTATTTTATTTTATATCCAGTGATGTCATCACAGAGTAGTGAGGAGCAGAGCAGTTCTTGAGAACTTCAGGACTGAAGGGAAGGCCGGAGTTCAGCTTTAAGAATGCAAAGTGATATTTTATTCCAAACACAATCCAAATCATAAAAGGAAATGTATCGAGAAAACAACACCAGAGAAAAATGTTTATATAAAGCCGAACGTTTCTCATAGACTATGGAATGGTTAGAACTCGGGTTGCACCGATACCAGTGCCGATACTTGGCATTTCCATGAGAACCACCAGGGTTACAGAGGTTGCAGCTGGGACCTGGCTCTGGCACAATAGCGGCAAAGGGCGGAGCCAACCCAATACTGAACCCTACGGACTAAGACTGGGTAGTGATGGGCATGGGCATGTTCACAAGCGCCTTGTGCTGAGCCCACCAGGAAGCTGTCAGCGCGCAGGGCCAATCACAGGCACTGAGACATGTTCCCGGTCCGCAGCTGCAGAGATCGGGAAATGTCTCAGTGCCTGTGATTGGCCCTTCCCGCTGACAGCTTCCTGGCGGGCTCGGCACGAGGCTCTTGTGATCACGCCCGAGCCCATCACTAAGACTGGGATGTCATTAAAGTGTAAATGCGTGTAAATGCCGACGTCCCAATACTTTTGGCAATATAGTTTATATATATGTATAAACACAAAATCATACATTAAAACAGAGATGTACAAATCCCGGGAGCTCCGTGTGCTCCTTACAAATGACAGCTGCCTCCTAACTTTTGAATTTTTCTCTAGTCCTGACGCTGGAAAAGTATCTGTAAATGTACTTGTGCCGAGTACGGAACTTGGTATCGGTGCATCCCTAGTTAGAACTTGTGTTAGATTTCTTCTGCTGTTCCGTTGAGGAGGTTTTCTTTCACTTCCTGTCCAGAAGACACTACAGGAAGTGAGAAGAAATCTCCCCCAAGTGAGGGGGGAGGGCCCTCAGAGGTGAAGTCTGAGGACTCAGTCATGCCAGCGGCTGCGTGCTTCATCAGTACACAGAACTCACAATCTGCAGCTTGTTCTTAGTATATGACTGAAAATAATGAAGTTGCTGGATCAGCATGACATCCAACCAGCATTCACAAGAGGAACCAGCAGCCTATTGATCTGGACACTGCGGTTCCTTAAAGTGTATGTAAACCCCAGCAATAAACTTCTCTTATTTGCTAACTCTCATTGACATTGAAAGCGTTTTGTTGTTTTTTCTCTGTTCACACTTCAGACTCTTCATTTATATGGAGACAATGGCAGGTCATCAAGCCCAAGCAGGAAGTCCACGTCGCCTAGCAACGCCTTCCCCTGAGCTTTTACATGTCAGTCATTCGAAGAGCCAATAGGAGTTCATCTATGAGCAGGTCATCCGACTCGAGAAGGCGATATCGCGTCGCCTATCAACGCCCTTCCATGTCAGTCATTCGAACAGCCAATAGGAGTTCATCCATCGCCGCCGCGAGCGTATCCTGTTCTGTGATTGGAGGGAGGGGAGGAAGCACGTGGCCTGAGCCGGGCGGAAGTGGCGCTGTGGGCCATGTGTGAGTATGGAAGGACTGGCAAGTGAGGGAAATGTAAATACCTCACCGATACTCGCCTCTGTCTGGGCTGTCAGTACAGCTGGGGTCCGGTGTCTGTAGAAGGAACATTTACTGTGTGTTCTCCTCAGGATAGAGGCGTGCAGCCCTTAGCAGTGCACGGCGATCTCTGCGTGTGGGACTACTAGTCTCAGCAAGCCTGTCACCATTGCAGGGAATTCTGGGTCCATGTATTATTCCACTGCAGCTTGTCTGTTCCCCCTGAAGGGGGGGGGGGGTTATAGTGACCTACCTTCTCTGATTACCAGGTACAGGCCCTGGACCTGGCAGACGTGCCTCTGCAAATATTGGTCTATCGAATAGGGTTGCCACCTGTCCAGGATTCACCCGGACAGTTCGGGTTTTGAGTTCTGTGTCCAGGTTTCATGGCAGAAGAAACCCGGACACAAGATGTCTGGCAGACAGGGGTAACCAAAATTAAAATAGAGGCTACTGGCCCCTCACTGAAAATAGTCACAACTGTGATATTTATATATGAATGGGCGGAGCTATTTACATATGAATTATCTACGACTTATTCTCCCAAAAAATGTCAGCGCGACGCTAGAGTGTGTTCGGGTTTCGCTTGAAGAAAAGGTGGCAACCCTACTATTGAAAGGAAACCTTCCCATGAAATAAAACCTATATCACCTCCTGGCAGTATTCGGTGCGCCTCTGCTGCCTAAACCGACCTTTAAAATTGGACTCCAGTCAAAATGTTTTACCCTGTCATTATTAGAACCGGGCTGGGCAAACTTCAGCTGTTGTGGAACTACAAATCCCCCCCCCCCCACAAGTATCGGGAGATTTTCCCCACTTCCTGTATGGATAGGAAGTGGTGAAAAGTCTCTACATCCTGTGCATGAGGGGTAGCCAAACTCCGGCCCTTCAGCTGTGGTGCAACTACAAGTCCCATTAGGCATTGCAAGACTCTGACAGCGACATGACTTCCAACAAGATGCATGATGGGAGTTGTAATTTCACCACAGCTAGAGGGCCGAGGTTTGGCTACTCATGCTGTGCGCAGACAAATGAGGAAGGGTGGTGATGATGTTTTTATTGCTATCTTCCCCTTATTGTCTAGGTGACAACCACTCCTACGTTTCTTGTATGGGTGTTACAGAGACAGGAAATGAGGAAAGATCTCCCTTATGGGGACATAGACATGAACATAAAAATGTGCGTAGATTGGCCTTTTATCAAAGCAAATTATTATAATATATCAGGGGTGGGCCCTCCAGAACCTGGGCCCTCCAGCTGTTGTGGAGCTACAGGTCCCATGAGGCATTGCAAGACTCTGACACCCACAGGCATGATGGTATTTGTAGTTTGCGAAGGTTTCCTACCCCTGTTTGTTATAGACTGTTCTGTTATTTTTAGGTTGATCGGAGAGCTGTTTGATGTGCCTTAAAGATGGAGTCTGTCCTGCTGGTGGCCCCGATTACTGCGTTGGAGTTTGTGGGCGACCATCTCCTTGCTGGTAAGATTTGGTTTTGCTTTCCTGTGATAGCGGTTTATACAGTGTGAAGGGCCAGCAAGAAGTGCGCGGGCACCTCAGATAAACGTAGAACACTCCTTACCAGAGTCCGGCACCTCAGATAAGTCTGTGGGGACGCAGGAGCTGTGCACGCTCACACGCTGCTTCTAAGTTTTACCCGCCACACCTAGACAGTGCGCTCAGACATGATGGATTCCGGCCCGAGCACTTTCCAGAGACCTGGAGAGAGAGGCCACACACACCTCTTGCCTCTCCATAGACTGACATGAACTGGCCGCACACTTCTTCCCACAGCTCCCAATGCCTTAAAAAATGGCCCTTTGCACTGCCAGAGGGCAACATATCCCCATTCTAATGGGGCCCTCGTCTTACACCAGCGACATTGGCTGGTTTTATTGTTTATTTATTTTTTGTTATAAGATTCTTCTTAGGATATTCTTATTGGGAAAAAACATGTCGTACATGAAAGGAAGGAAAAATGGGTACTCGGGTCCCGGGGAAGAGTAAAAAGACAAACCGATAAATAACATTTATTTATTGTGTAAAGTGTTGTCACAGCGCTAAAGGTTTGAGATAAATATAAAAATATGTGAACATATATGGATCAAAACATGAGTGACAACCCTGTGTATAAGTCTTCAAAAAAACCTACCAATATGAATATAAAGTACCAAAAAACAGGTGTCCATAAAGGACTGAAAAAGTGCTGATGTGCAAACAATCAAAAGGAAAGCTACATTCCTCAATAAGATAAGTGAATAAATGTAACAAGATATCACACTATAAAAACCATAAAACTAAGTATATCGAAGTGAACTATAAAAAATTGAATAACCATTCAATAAAACTATTTCATAAATATGTGAAGAAGTGCAAAATAGCAGTGAAATACAATTTTCCATATACTTATCTTAATGATCATTGAAATTTTTAACATTTTTACACATGTTTTTACTTTATTTTCTATTCTTTTTACTGAATTCGTGAAATTTAACTTGGAATACCTTTGCAGTCTCTGTTTTAAACGAATATGATCGGTACAAGAGGTTATACCGTGCTCTGATTGGTTTAAGGGGCTAATGGTATGAGCCTATTATTTATTATCGGTACTCGCCCAAATGCTCCGATACCTTCCCTGATACCGGAACTTTCAGTCAGAGGAAGATTTCCTCTGACTGGCAGTCCCGTAGGGACTGTGTAATCAGGAAGCTGGGCGGCGAGTAACGATCTGCCTCCCGGCTTCCTGATTGGCCAGGAAGCTGGCTCAATGCTGATTGGCAGAACAGCCGGCGCGATGCTCATTGGCTGGGAAACCGATTTGCATCAAATTGGGTTCCTGGCCAACCAGGAAGCTGGGAGGCGGGTCATTACTTGCCGCCCGGTTTCCTGATTGGCTTGGTAGCCTGTTTCCCAGCCAAGCACAATCAAGCCGGCCAGACAACATGGAGCCAGCATCTCAGCAATCAGATTGCCCGGGAAGCCGGCTCCATACCTGTGGAAGCATCGGTATCAGTACTCGGAATCGACGAGTACCGAAAGCAAAGTATCGGTACTCAATACCAAAAAACGGTATCGGTGCATCCCTAGTATTTCTATAGCGCCAACAATTTACATAGTGCACATTCACATCAGTCCCCGCCCTCAAGGAGCTTGCAATCTAAGGTCCCTTTTCACATGCGCACAGGGCCAATTAACCTTTCAGCATGTCTTTGGAGCGTGGAGTTTGCATGTTCTCCCACGCAAGCACAGGGAGAACATCCAAACTCCATGCAGATAGTGAAATATAAAATATAACAGTATGAATAGAAAAATGTGAATAATAATAATACATTGAACAGCAGTATGTTCAGTGTGAACAACATCTACGTTCTTGTGTTCCAGGTGAGGGCCCCAACCTAACTGTCTACAGTTTAAAAGCCAACGGCGCTAACCCACCAAGGATTCAGCAAACAGTGCTCGGAGGTTACACCATACACGGCATAAAGCCCACTCCCACATCATGCCGGGCAGAGGACGTGTGCCAGCTTTGTGTGTTTGGGAGCAAGGGGCTGGTTATCCTGAAGTTTAACATCGCCGATCAACAAGTACACCTGTCTGAAGTCTGTTCCCTTCGGCGTCTTCACGATTGGATATGGGATGCTCAGTGGCTTCACGAAGGCCCACAAGCAGCGGCCTACCTGGGCTTAGCCTTGGGCCACAATTCTGTGGCTCTTTATGATTTTCGTAGTGGGAGGGTCTTGAAGGAAGTACACTGCGCTGAGAAATGCATCTTGTATTCTGCCCATTTTGTGGGCCGAACCTGGGAGGAGCTCACTCTGATTTCCGGAACTGTTTTCAACCAACTGGTTATTTGGGGGATGTGCGACCAAACAGACCAGGAAGGAAGAGTGGAGCCTCGAAGAAGGATCAGCGGCCACAATGGTGTGATATTTAGCATCTTCTATATGAAAGGGATGCTGGCCTCGGCTTCTGATGACCGCAGCCTCCGGGTGTGGAAGGTTGGTGATCTTGCAGACTCTGAATCTGACGTCCAGTGTCTTCTCGTGTTGTATGGACACCAGTCGCGGGTTTGGTCTGTCAGGCTTCTCCAAGAGAACATCGTCAGCATTGGAGAAGACTCGGCCTGTATTGTCTGGAGCTACGCTGGTGACATTGTTCACAACTTCAAAGGCCACAAAGGTCGCGGCATCAGGGCGGTCGCTGTCCAAGACCAGCTCGGTTGGGTGGCGACTGGCGGAGCAGACTCTGGTATTAGGCTTTGGCAAATAAAAGGCAGATCGTCTTCATCTAATGGGCTTGTAAACTTACATTTTAATGCCCCTGAAAGAACCGGAGCTCCCAAGGCGATTGCAATGATAGATACAAACTGTCTTGTTGTAATGACGGACGTGGGTTCCATATACATGAATGACCTCCTAAGCAAGCAATGGACTTTCGTCCTGGCGGATGAGAACTATCGCTCATATAGTCTCCTGGATGTGTTCAAATCTTCCACGAACGTTCTGTGTGCCATTGGCAATATAGCAGGGGGTGTTAAGATCTTCTCGGTGCCCCATGATGGCCATTGCCCAGAGCTTAGGCTTTATGACGGTAAAGTCCACAACTTGACCTGGGTTCCGTCACCATGCTTGGCACCAGACCGGTGTCACCTTTTCAGTTCAGGTCCCAATGGAGTTACGGTTTGGCTCGAAGTCACCTGTGTTTCAGGCCACGTCAAATCCATCTCGGAGAAGTGTCGTTTCAGTATGCCCGCCTGCAAGCAGAGGTGGCACACCAGCATAGCCTTTGTGCCTACCGAAAATGTGATAGTTTGTGGCGATCGCAGAGGGTCGTTGATGTTGTTTTCGGTGAAGGTCGCTGGCATATGTCATGGTGAACATGCAATGACCACGTCTTTACCAAGTGATTGTCCACCATCTACCGGTTCCTCTGTCGATTCGGTTGCTCTGGAAGGATCCTTGCTTCCTACTGTGTCCAATCCACCAGAACAAATTGAAGATCCAGTGTTTGTACTGTATGGAATTCATGGCAAGCTAGGAGTAACCTCAGTCATCTACCATGACGGCTTTGTGTACAGCGCCGGCCGTGATGGACTTTATCGTCAGCTGAAGGTTGAAGGAGGCCAGTTAATTGTCCTCCGCAAACTGAAGTCCTGCAAGGGCATGGAATGGATCGAACGTCTCTCCTTTATGCCGGACGGCAGCTTACAGATCCTCGGCTTCCATTCCACCGACTTTGTGGTCTGGAGCACGAAAACCAACGAGAAGCTTTATTGTGTTCCCTGCGGAGGAGGACACCGATCTTGGAGCTACAAGAAGGAAGGTCCTGGTGAAGTTTTTGCCTACATCAAATCTGGCGACATACTTGCCTACCAGAGCCAGCCAGCTGAGAAGGTACAAAGCGTGCTAAAGGAGCCACTGCACGGCAGAGAATTGACTTGCGTTAAGTATGCTGGAAACGTGAAACTCAAAGAGAGCCGCGTCCATGTTCTGATCACAAGCAGTGAGGATACCACGGTTAGCGTCTTAGGTTTTAATGAGGTTTCAAAAGAGATTTGGCAACTTTCAACCATCAGTGACCACCTGTCCAGTGTGAGAACATTGGCTTTGGCCAAAACCAAATCGCAGCCATTGGAGAATGGCGTCCTTTCCTGCGTGCTCTTCACTGCTGGGGGTAGAGCACAGATAGAGTGTTACCGACTTCTGGTGCAAGCGCAGGAGGATGTAGGCTGCGTTACGTGTCAGGTCATTCACTTGGCCTCCCACAGGCTGGACGAACATTGGGACAGGATGAAGAATAAGCATCGGAGGATTAAGGTGGATCCGGAAACCAGGTGAATGTTTTATGAAAGGAAACCTCCAGTGACAAGAATACGGTGGCTTCCATTGCTAACTATTAGGAAAACTTGTTCTCTGGCTCTTTCTGTCTTCAGTCCTCAACTGGAACAAGTCAATTCAAGTAGAAAGTCACTCGCAATGCCAAGTCAATCTCTTTATTGACTATGCTTTGGCTTTGAGATGTTACACTACCATAGCCAATAAAGAGATTGACTTGGCATCACTTTGGAGGGCAAGTGACTTTCTACCTGAATTTACATGATTTACGGAGGCACCCACCCTTCTATTGGGCCTTCCGGTCAGGAGTGCGATGGGTTACACTTGGTCTTGAGCTGTAACAAGCACACATGTTGGGAAGTCAGAATGAAGTCAAAACTCCAGATCTGAATACTTGTTCAAGGTCAGTGCCTCAGAAAGTACTGACGCTACTAGATTAGCATGACAGCCAAGATACTAGGACTTCCTTTTCTTTAGAAAGCAGCCACACCCTGAATAGAAAAGCCTATACCCCGCCAGCATGCTGTAGGGAAGGACCCTTGCTCTCTGTGTGGAAGCAGTAAGCTCTCTGTAGAAGTCAATCAGATCTATAGCTCTGCAGTTAGCAAAACCTGCGCTCCTTGCTGAATGGGAAGCTCTCTCTCTCTGACCTCTGCAGATAGACTGCTGCTTCCCCATAGTAGCAATGTTGTAGTATTCTGCAGTCTGCTCCTACTGCACAATCATGATGTGTCCCAGCAAATGACTGCTTATTCGAATGAACTTCTTCTCTTACTCCCATCCCGGGAGTGGTATTTAAAGCTAAACTCCAGGGAGATTTAAAAGAGACATATGAACGCAGCTCTGTATTCATTAATACATCATTAAACATATTATAGTTAAATGTAAGAACCTGAATTAGACTTGATATCAGCCTCTTGTAGTCTTTGTACAGCAGCGCCTAGAGAGGAGGAGGGAGAAGCAGTGCAAGAAGCAGGCTGATAAGGGGAGAGAGCAGAGTAACAGGGAGATGAGCTTATCAGTCTGCTGCTTCACCTTTCATTGTCCAGTCACAGGGGTAGGAAGGAGACCTCTAAGAGAAAGTAAAACTGCAGCAGAGGAAGATTAGTTCGGCTCAGTAGATCAGGAGGTGAGCGAACACATACCGGCGTTCGCTCACTTCTCTGGATTCCCCCCTCCCTGCTCCGATCCTCCAGCGCTGACTGGCGGAACGGACGTGGGAGGGGGCGGGTACAGCTGGCTCTGCCCTTGTATAGTCACTCACTCACGCAGCTGGGCGGATCCAAACATAATTGTCAGGATCCGCTTCAGCTGCGGCATCTCAGTATACAGCTCGCGGTATACTGAGCTTAGGGTGACGGGAAGACGCTAGTTTGTGTCCTCCCGTTACCCTAAGGAGAACTATGGGGAAAAGCCCTGACCCCATAGTTCTCCTTTAAAGAGGAACTACATTGCAGAATTACATTTGTATCCGAATGTGAACAATGATCAGAGAAAGAACAATAGTTGAAATACTGAACCTGTAACTTTCCCTTGCTGCCTTGTGCCAGGTACATGTCCATCCGAGCCCTGGAGGACGCTGCGCTGGGCCCATCGTCCGCTTGTCTTTTCCTGGCAGCTGCCTGCAGTGACGGATCTGTAAGGTGGGTACATATAGAGTGCAGTGACGGATCTGTAAGGTGGGGACATATAGAGTGCAGTGACGGGTCTGTAAGGTGGGGACATATAGAGTGCAGTGACGGGTCTGTAAGGTGGGGACATATAGAGTGCAGTGACGGGTCTGTAAGGTGGGGACATATAGAGTGCAGTGACGGGTCTGTAAGGTGGGGACATATAGAGTGCAGTGACGGGTCTGTAAGGTGGGGACATATAGAGTGCAGTGACGGGTCTGTAAGGTGGGGACATATAGAGTGCAGTGACGGGTCTGTAAGGTGGGGACATATAGAGTGCAGTGACGGGTCTGTAAGGTGGGGACATATAGAGTGCAGTGACGGGTCTGTAAGGTGGGGACATATAGAGTGCAGTGACGGGTCTGTAAGGTGGGGACATATAGAGTGCAGTGACGGGTCTGTAAGGTGGGGACATATAGAGTGCAGTGACGGGTCTGTAAGGTGGGGACATATAGAGTGCAGTGACGGGTCTGTAAGGTGGGGACATATAGAGTGCAGTGACGGGTCTGTAAGGTGGGGACATATAGAGTGCAGTGACGGGTCTGTAAGGTGGGGACATATAGAGTGCAGTGACGGGTCTGTAAGGTGGGGACATATAGAGTGCAGTGACGGGTCTGTAAGGTGGGGACATATAGAGTGCAGTGACGGGTCTGTAAGGTGGGGACATATAGAGTGCAGTGACGGGTCTGTAAGGTGGGGACATATAGAGTGCAGTGACGGGTCTGTAAGGTGGGGACATATAGAGTGCAGTGACGGGTCTGTAAGGTGGGGACATATAGAGTGCAGTGACGGGTCTGTAAGGTGGGGACATATAGAGTGCAGTGACGGGTCTGTAAGGTGGGGACATATAGAGTGCAGTGACGGGTCTGTAAGGTGGGGACATATAGAGTGCAGTGACGGGTCTGTAAGGTGGGGACATATAGAGTGCAGTGACGGGTCTGTAAGGTGGGGACATATAGAGTGCAGTGACGGGTCTGTAAGGTGGGGACATATAGAGTGCAGTGACGGGTCTGTAAGGTGGGGACATATAGAGTGCAGTGACGGGTCTGTAAGGTGGGGACATATAGAGTGCAGTGACGGGTCTGTAAGGTGGGGACATATAGAGTGCAGTGACGGGTCTGTAAGGTGGGGACATATAGAGTGCAGTGACGGGTCTGTAAGGTGGGGACATATAGAGTGCAGTGACGGGTCTGTAAGGTGGGGACATATAGAGTGCAGTGACGGGTCTGTAAGGTGGGGACATATAGAGTGCAGTGACGGGTCTGTAAGGTGGGGACATATAGAGTGCAGTGACGGGTCTGTAAGGTGGGGACATATAGAGTGCAGTGACGGGTCTGTAAGGTGGGGACATATAGAGTGCAGTGACGGGTCTGTAAGGTGGGGACATATAGAGTGCAGTGACGGGTCTGTAAGGTGGGGACATATAGAGTGCAGTGACGGGTCTGTAAGGTGGGGACATATAGAGTGCAGTGACGGGTCTGTAAGGTGGGGACATATAGAGTGCAGTGACGGGTCTGTAAGGTGGGGACATATAGAGTGCAGTGACGGGTCTGTAAGGTGGGGACATATAGAGTGCAGTGACGGGTCTGTAAGGTGGGGACATATAGAGTGCAGTGACGGGTCTGTAAGGTGGGGACATATAGAGTGCAGTGACGGGTCTGTAAGGTGGGGACATATAGAGTGCAGTGACGGGTCTGTAAGGTGGGGACATATAGAGTGCAGTGACGGGTCTGTAAGGTGGGGACATATAGAGTGCAGTGACGGGTCTGTAAGGTGGGGACATATAGAGTGCAGTGACGGGTCTGTAAGGTGGGGACATATAGAGTGCAGTGACGGGTCTGTAAGGTGGGGACATATAGAGTGCAGTGACGGGTCTGTAAGGTGGGGACATATAGAGTGCAGTGACGGGTCTGTAAGGTGGGGACATATAGAGTGCAGTGACGGGTCTGTAAGGTGGGGACATATAGAGTGCAGTGACGGGTCTGTAAGGTGGGGACATATAGAGTGCAGTGACGGGTCTGTAAGGTGGGGACATATAGAGTGCAGTGACGGGTCTGTAAGGTGGGGACATATAGAGTGCAGTGACGGGTCTGTAAGGTGGGGACATATAGAGTGCAGTGACGGGTCTGTAAGGTGGGGACATATAGAGTGCAGTGACGGGTCTGTAAGGTGGGGACATATAGAGTGCAGTGACGGGTCTGTAAGGTGGGGACATATAGAGTGCAGTGACGGGTCTGTAAGGTGGGGACATATAGAGTGCAGTGACGGGTCTGTAAGGTGGGGACATATAGAGTGCAGTGACGGGTCTGTAAGGTGGGGACATATAGAGTGCAGTGACGGGTCTGTAAGGTGGGGACATATAGAGTGCAGTGACGGGTCTGTAAGGTGGGGACATATAGAGTGCAGTGACGGGTCTGTAAGGTGGGGACATATAGAGTGCAGTGACGGGTCTGTAAGGTGGGGACATATAGAGTGCAGTGACGGGTCTGTAAGGTGGGGACATATAGAGTGCAGTGACGGGTCTGTAAGGTGGGGACATATAGAGTGCAGTGACGGGTCTGTAAGGTGGGGACATATAGAGTGCAGTGACGGGTCTGTAAGGTGGGGACATATAGAGTGCAGTGACGGGTCTGTAAGGTGGGGACATATAGAGTGCAGTGACGGGTCTGTAAGGTGGGGACATATAGAGTGCAGTGACGGGTCTGTAAGGTGGGGACATATAGAGTGCAGTGACGGGTCTGTAAGGTGGGGACATATAGAGTGCAGTGACGGGTCTGTAAGGTGGGGACATATAGAGTGCAGTGACGGGTCTGTAAGGTGGGGACATATAGAGTGCAGTGACGGGTCTGTAAGGTGGGGACATATAGAGTGCAGTGACGGGTCTGTAAGGTGGGGACATATAGAGTGCAGTGACGGGTCTGTAAGGTGGGGACATATAGAGTGCAGTGACGGGTCTGTAAGGTGGGGACATATAGAGTGCAGTGACGGGTCTGTAAGGTGGGGACATATAGAGTGCAGTGACGGGTCTGTAAGGTGGGGACATATAGAGTGCAGTGACGGGTCTGTAAGGTGGGGACATATAGAGTGCAGTGACGGGTCTGTAAGGTGGGTACATATAGAGTGCAGTGAATGTATTATATAGACCCTAAGGCCTCATTCACCATTCACATGCAGAGCCATACAGCACGCACATCCAATGCAGAAGCCTGTGTCTGAGAGAGACCGTGAGAGTGCTGCCCGTATATCTCTATGACAGGACGCTGCAACATGCCGACCTGAACTTACACATTCCTACATGTACGGATGCATGCCCTTGGACGCCGCCTGCCTGTCTGCATCTGTGCTTGTATGGATGTGCATGTGTCCAGCCACGTATCCATGTATCTTTGGTCCATAACCTTTTATTTGCGGTCTGATCTCAGACACATTATATAAGATTTATACTTCTCTCTTTTTTTCAGGTTCTTTATGATGTGCGAGGATCTCCGGAGGATGATTCTTGTGGCGGAGACCTTTTATCACCAGCGATGTGTGCTGAAAGTGGAGGCATTTGTACACCGATCTGCAGATTCTCACAGGTAGAGATGAAATTTAACATGGGATTGTCCCCCCTGACCTCTTGTGTGACCATGATCTCTGCCCTGCCCATATCCACACTTGGTGGTGGGGAAGCCGTATTTGTGTCGCTCCAACCCCTTCTGTATTTATTAATAAACCGCCTCTGCATGTACCTGTGTTTTCTCACACATTAAGAGGTCTATTCATAACTTTATTTGCTGAGCCATTAGTCCTGCTGAATGTTTGTTCTGTACGTGATGTAATACTGAGGTTTGGCCAGTAGATGGAGCGAAGGAGCATAAGGAAATATATACCCTTTTTCTTTGCTCATCAGCTCCATCTAGTGGCCAAACTGCAGTATAACATTACATACATTCGACCTGAAAAGAAAATATATCTAAGAAGGTTTGTTTTTCCATTCATAAAGATTCGTAGGATGAATGGCTCTGCAAATTGGTTATAAATACCCCCCATATAGGCTTTGTTTTTATCATTATCTGACACATTTATGTGTTTAAAAGATTCAGTAATATGCTTTTCTTTTCTGCTTCAGAGTCTGGCTATGCAGCGCCTCAACTGATGGCCGCATTGCATTCTGGGATATAACCAGCACTGTAGAATGCGCTCAGAAGATGCTTGACGGTGAATACACGGATGACCAACCTCAGGGTGAGTCCTCTCCACCTTTTCCCCTTTCTTCCATGTATTTTTTTCCAGGTACTATATGTGCTCATTCACCTGGGCGCAGCCCCCAGAACCCCCTGGTGTCCCTGCCAGTAACACACTTCCTGCCCTAGGGTGACAACACTAACTCAGTACTGTTTCGGGACAACAGACACTAATAGCACTATGGAACCAATCCCTTCTGTTCTCCATAACATAGAGGGGTGTGGTTTTGTAGCTGAGAATAATACAACTGATAACAGTCAGCGTAGGCATGGAGAGAGCACAGGAAGTTATCAGCTCACAATTTATTTATTTTTTGGCAGGATCAATAATTCATTTTCAGAATTTCTTAAAGGAGAACTATGGGGTCAGGGCTTTTCCCCATAGTTCTCCTTAGGGTAACGGGAGAACACAAACTAGCGTCCTCCCGTCACCCTAAGCTCAGTATACCGCGAGCTACAGCTCCCAGTACACTGAGATGCCGCAGCTGAAGCGGATCCCGACAATTGTGCCGGGATCCGCCCAGCTGCGTGACTGACAGCTGGCTCTTCCTATCTAGAGGCAAAGCCAGCTGTACCCGCCCCCTCCCCCGTCCGTTCCGCCAGTCAGCGCTATCGGAGCGGGGAGGGGGGGAATCCAGCCCCTCCCCTGTCACGGCAGAGAGCCGTGACAGGATCGAGAGGTGAGCGAACGCCGGTATGTGTTCGCTCACCTCCCCGATCTACTGAGCCAACCTGTGACAGTCTCATTGTCACAGGTCGGCTAGAACTATGAGGTGAGTGAAAAGCACTCACCTCATAGTTCTCCTTTTAAGCAGATAAAAGAAAACACTTTCTATGATATATTTCGGAGACCAAAAGGAACCAAATAAGAGAAATTCATTGTTGGGGTTTCCATACACTGTAACTGCTCCGGTTTCCTGAGACAGGAAGGCAGTAAAACGTTTCATTTCACAATATACCTTCCTCAGGTAAGTGGCCGTTCTCTTGGTTTAGAAAGCTGCATTCCTATGAGGATTATTTCAGTCCTTTGCTTCATAGCAAAGGGCTCAAAGGAAGAGCAGAGAGCCTCCAGCAACCAATCGGATCCCAGCTTCCATTTTTCAACCTGTTCTGCAGCAATGGCTGCTGGAAGCTGATTGTGTTCCTTCATTTCCTCCAGCCGTGGTACATGAGTGAGTTCTAGTTATGCGGATTCTGGTGATACTGGTTGTAGGAGATGAGGATTAGTTGGGTCATCAGAGAGATTGCTATGGTGAGGTGAAGAGGAGAGATTAGCGGCTAAGCGCTGTAATAATAGCGGCTGCCGGTCGTGTTGTCGAGGTTGTCGAGCACTTCAGCTGATCCGTGCACGTCAATGAGGCTCATTACATATTCATGAGGCGCTGAATGATTTCCTCGGGCTTTTGACAAGGGAGAGAATCCGATCCGGGACACATCTGTGACATACGGCCGCCGGGAGGTTACGCTGAGCGTCGTTACTGGCCAGCCGAGCACCGTGACGGTCAGCGTTTGGCCATCTCAACAACTGAGGTTCGCTGTGACTTCCAAATCGCCACCGCTCGTGTCCAGAATTGTCACGTGACGTTACCCTGACCCCTTTCACTTTGCACCACAGATGGAGAGTTTGCCTAACCCTGCCATAGATGCTTTCCATGGACCCATATATCTCACCTACCTCTATGGCTGAACACACACACTTTTGCTCTGCGATGGTTTCCAGTAACAGGAAATCAGGAATAACTCCTGAAAAATAGCAGAGCACTTCCTGGTATGTGAGTGTGCTAAAGCAATCCTGTCGCCCCATAGCTGTATATCTGCAGTGTGAGATCTCAGGCACTCCTGTCGCCTCATAGCTGTATATCTGCAGTGTGAGATCTCAGGCACTCCAGTAGCCTCATAGCTGTATATCTGCAGTGTTAGAACTCAGGCACTCCTGTCGCCCCATAGCTGTATATCTGCAGTGTGAGATCTCAGGCACTCCAGTAGCCTCATAGCTGTATATCTGCAGTGTTAGATCTCAGGCACTCCTGTCGCCCCATAGCTGTATATCTGCAGTGTGAGATCTAGGGCACTGCTGCCTCTGACTGCTATTTATAGGCGATTTGGTGATGCGGTTCACTGTTCTGCTTGCCGGAGGCTCTGACATGAGGAAGCAAAGCCCCACCTCTACCAAAATGGCCACCGTCATACAGAGACATAGTGTAGAACAGATGCGAATCAACAAAGATGGCCACTAATTCGGGATGCAACAATGCCATTATTTTCAAGACCGAGTATGAGTACCGATACTTTTCCTCAAGTACTCACTGGCCTCTGGAGGGCTGTGCGGGGTCTCGGGAGGTCTGTGCAGGGTCTCAGCGGGGATCCAAAGGGTCTCAGCAGGGGTTTGGAGGGTCTCGTGGGCAGGTGTGGGTGGCGGAAGCGCTGCGTGGTTCCCTGGAAAGGAGGAGGAGAGGCACGGGTTGGCGCTGTAACCAGGTCCCCAGCACGCACGGGACATCAGGCAGCTGCTTCACTTTAAAAATGTAAAGCGCCGGGATCGGCATTTAGTATCGGGGCATTTCCATGCCCCAAAGGCAATAATGGTGACGAGCCCTTTGCCCTCCACTTGCATTTTGTGGGCACAGTTCCCAGACATAATTTCCTCATTAAGTAACATCAGGTGAACATTTTGTCTTCTCCTGCAGTCCAGGTATTCCTCAAATCAAGTTCCATGTGCTACAACACTCATGTAATATATTCATTAATCCTTACAGACTTGGGATCGGCCCGCTCCACCCTCTCCGTTCACCAGAGTGGCATCAACAGCCTCCACATACGAAAGACGACGGAGGGTGACTACCTGCTGGCCAGTGGGGGAGATGACAACTCCATCCATATCTGTAAGCTGGATGCGGATGGTCAATCTCAGGACGGACAGACGGGATGCGTCCGCCTGCTCCAATCATTCTCCGTCACCTCCGCGCACGCTGCTCACGTCACCGGCCTGCGCATCCTACGGCAGGACCTCCTGGCCTCAGCCTCGGTGGACCAGCGCCTGACCCTGTGGAACCTCGGCTCGGACGGCCTCCAGCATCTCGCCACCAGGTTCTGTCACGTGGCCGACGTGTCCGAGCTGGATTGCTGGCAGAGCGAGGATGGGGGACACTGGTGTGTGCAGTGCGGACAAGGATTGGAGATCGTGGTGTACAAGCACTCGACGTTCCTCTGATTATGTGTGTGTGATGTACTGTATGTAAGATTACATTTATAGGACTTGTGATAATAAACCTGACTTATTGTGCTGGAGGACCGGCCGTGAATCAAGTGTCTTTGCCCAAGACGGTGTGTGTGCTGGAGGTCCAGGTCAGCCTATCCGGCCATTTATTTGCAGGAGGCGAATGACTTCATTGTCACACTTTATCCCACCTGAGCATTGTAAAGGTTTTGGGTCTTTTTAAATAAAAAGTGTTACATATGTGTTTATATTTATATATCTTTTATATTTTGTTTGCTGTGCATGGAAAATCTTTATTTTACAGATGAACATTGAATAAAGGGGGCTTCCGCTCTCCATCCGAAACTTAACCAAAAAGGGAATTTGTACAAAAAAAAAAGCAACGCCCTGTAAGGGGGGGGGTTTAGGAGGGGTGTGGATGGAGAACTTCTCCCTGGGGGAGCAACTCTGAGCCTTTGCCCTGGGTGACAATGTCTACCTTCCCCACTGTGCCGATGCTCCAGGTTGGGGATTGGCACTGATCATCCTCACATGCACTGCAGGTCTATTGGTCCTGCATGGTATGTGATGATGTCAGCATGTGACTACCAGCCTGGAGAAAAGGCTTTGGCGGGCCAGCAAGGAGGTAGCCTGTCAGAGCAAGCCATACGGTATTACAGCTTATACCCCAAAACATAACGAGCATTTACCCCGTAATGTACCCCCCAGGTTTTCTTTTCTGCCTGGAGCGGGGCATTTAAAATCGGGTGATCCAACCAATCAATGCCCACGCAACCGTCTGGAATATTTGTCCTGTCCATGCACAAGCCTAACCACATAAAACAACCTCCCGATCCTTCACTACAGATGACCTCCCTGGCCTGGAGCTTTGTACGCTGACATTGGAGATCTCCATTCACTGCCTGTCGTCCTGTTGACAGATTTTATAATGAATACAAATCCGCATTGCTAGCACTTCTCTGAATTATTGAGTGTTTGTCACCCTGAAAGGCTGATCCACTCCCAAGCCAAGGGTCTTGTTAATAATTCATCCCTGAGCTCTCTATAGGAGCATCCAAGCTGAACCAGTCACACTTGGACAGTGAACTTGGATGGAAATTGGACTTGGAGCGACAAGGAGAAGTTGCCATGGCCTCCTTTCCTTTATCTGCTGTATGTTGAGGTTTCGCTATGGGGAAGCCACATTGTTAGCCCCATCTCACTACTGGACAGCATGAATCGGAGCATCAGAGGGAGAGCCACGCGGGAGGCGGACGGGAAACCATCCGTGGTGTTTAATTCGTATGACGGTGCAGCTGGAACCAGGGCGGTACCGGGTACCCATCGGCTGTGCAGATCAAATAACTCAGCTGCTTCGGCAATGGAAGAATGGACGGACTGGAACACTACCAGGAGGACGCATCAGGATAAGGTAAGCTGAGAAAAGAAGGATTTTTGTACTCACCTTAAGATCCTTTGCTTGGAGTTTATTGAGGGACACAGGAGGTCATATACTGTTGGGTTATACTGCTGCCTACAGGAGGATTAGACTCTAAAAAAAGCAACAGTATATGACTTCCTGTGTACCTCAAAGGACAAGAATGCACTCACCATAAAATCCTTTTCTTGGATTAATTGGAGGGACACAGGACGTCAAATCCTGTCGGGATATACTTCTGCCTACAGGAGGATTGGACACTAGCAAAAAAAAACAACAGTTTGTGACTTCCTGTGTCCCTCGGTGGATGAGAAAGAAAATAGGATTTTTGTACTCACCTTCCATTGAGGGACACAGGAAGTCATATGCTGTCCTTTTATGCTGCTGTAGGCGGCAGTATAACCTGACAGTGTATGACTTCTTGTGTCCTTCAATGGCTTCTAAGGAAAGGATTTTACAGTGAATACTAAATTAATATTTTCTTTCTCGTACATTGAGGGACACAGAAATTGACATAGCGTATTCCCCCCCCCCAGTATCAAATCCTCCTGTGGGTAGCAATATAACCCGACAGTATATGACTTCCTGTGTCCTTCAATGGACCAGAGAGAAGACTAGCAGTCGCCTAGTAAGTTTAAAACTAGATTAGCTGGCCCCATGGGATGAGCAATGGACCAAGCAATCAATAGAATACAAATTCCCTGCAGTCCAGCCGTACGAGGCATTCAAGTGTATGTAACCGTTTTATTTTGGATAGAGAACCCCCGGTAGGTTTTTATTGATTTAGCTTTTCATGAAAATCATAGTTGGTGATGCTATGAAGGTCCTTGTTGCCCTGAATGGGCAAAGTGACAGATTCTCTTAAAATTTAAATTGCAGGAAGGTAATAAAAGGCCGCAATGTAATCCAGATATTCTTACAATGGGTGGTGAATCTGTCTTCATATTAGCTTCCTGAAATCCCCTGCACATTAGCCCTGGGACTGCGAGAGGCGGGACCAGCACAGTCAGCTTATCAGGGTTCTAACGCAGTACACAGTGCTGTCATTCTAAAATGGAAGCTTGCTGACAGGAGCTTTTGCCACTGGCCATGTGACCGAGGCCATGGCATTAGTTTTGCAGTCCTTGCCAACAGGTCTATAGGGATAGGGGGATTGATAGCAATGCCAAGCAATAGCTTAAGCCAGAACCATAGCCCGACAGGCAGACAAAACATGTTGAGAGCTTATTAGTTTTAGTTATCCCCGTTGTTAGTCATTGTTGTAGGGACGGCAGCAGTCAGACTCCCTTTGGTGAACAGTCCCTACATTTCTAGTTGGTTGGCAACCTGCATAGGAGAATGACACAAGCAAAGCATGCCTGCAATGCCCAAGGCCCAGTCAGCTGTCATTGTATTGGCTGTGACTGAGGACATTAGGAGGAGAGGCGTCTGTATGGCTGAATGTAAATAACTTGAGACGTCGGTAAGACTGCAGACTAATACTTCCCTCATTAAGTCGCATCTAAATGCTTCCTGTGCCCTATACTGATCATTGCATGCAAATACCAGATCTGCTTATAATACATGTGTATGGGAGCAAGACTAAAGCTCAGGACTGCCACCTGCTGGACAAGAGTAGGAACGGCAAGACTGAAATTTGTTCACAGTTATCTTGTGTTTGTAACACAATTTTCAGGATTTGTTAATGAGACTTCATGTACACGGCACTCTAATGGCCACGGCGCACTAGAAATCACTATAGAAAGCAGACAAAGAATCGCCGTTTCTATGCATCGCTCAATCACTGGCTGGATGAGCTAGCCCAGGGGTAGGCAACTCCGGCCCTGCAGGTGTTGTAGAACTACAAGTCCCATGAGGCTTTGCAAGACTGACAGCTACAGGCATGACGCCCAGAGGCATATTGGGATTTGTAGTTAAAGCACAGCTGGGGGGCCGGAGTTGCCCACCCCTGAGCTAGCCTGTCACTGGAGAGCCCAGTTCATGTGCCAGTACGTCATGTGCCCGAGGCCTTGTTCACAGGGGCCCCGGCCTGTAGTGTCTGCAGCAAGATTTTGGCAAGCTTTGAGCAGCTTTGTTGAAGCTTTTCAAGAACATTTTAGCTCTAGTATAGGAATGTAATACACAGATCTGAATGAGATTGCTGACGTTCACTTTATACGAGCAGCTAGCAGGCTTCAGCAGGCACTCAACAAGCTTTAAGGAGTGCTGAAGCCTGCTAGCTGCTTGTTTAAAGGGACAGCACCACCATTATGATCTGTGTCAGCTCCTGCTGTGATGACAATACAAATGCCATCATCCCTCTGCCTCTGGGAGTCATGCCTGTGACCGTCAGAGACTTGCAATGCTCCATGGGACTTTTAGTTCCACAGCAACTGGAGCACCGAGGTTGCCAATCCTTGATCTATGTTAAAGGAGAACTATGAGGTGAGTGCTTTTCACTCACCTCATAGTTCTAGCCGACCTGTGACAATGAGACTGTCACAGGTTGGCTCAGTAGGTCGGGAGGTGAGCGAACACATACCGGCGCTCGCTCACTTCTCGATCCTGTCACAGCTCTCTGCCGTGACAGTGGAGGGGCTGGGGTCCCCCCTCCCCGCTCCGATCCGCCAGCGCTGACTGGAGGAACGGACGGGGGAGGGGGCGGGTACAGCTGGCTCTGCCTCTAGATAGGCAGAGCCAGCTGTCAGTCAGGCAGCTGGGTGGATCCAGACATAATTGTCAGGATCCGCTTCAGCTGTGGCGTCTCAGTATACAGCTCGCGGTATACTGAGCTTAGGGTGAGGAGAGGACGCTAGTTTGTGTCCTCCCGTTACCCTAAGGAGAACTATGGGGAAAAGACTTAACCCCGTAGTTCTCCTTTAAGCCTTCCACATACGGGTTCTGAATGGTGTTTTAAAGGCTTCATCACAGCTTGCGGAAAGCTTTCTGTACACACTGCTCTCACACAGGCGGGAACCATTGTGTACACTTTCTGCAAACCAAGAGTAGGACAATGGCCTCCTCTAGGACTGGTTGGGTATTTTGCTTGTGACAAATCCCTTCTGTACTGACAGGTCCCCTTTAAACCAGCGGTAGGTAACCTTGGTGCTCCAGCTGTGATGAAACCACAAATCCCATCATGCCTCTGGATGTCATGCCTGTAGCTGTCAGAGGCTTGCAACGCTTCATGGGACTTGTAGTTCCACAACAACTGGAGTGCTGAGGTTGCCCACCCCTGCTTTATACTATGCGTGATAGCTGTTAGGCTGGATTCACAGCTATGCACACAGTAACGCACGTGAAAACGCGCTGCATGTGTGTTCATTTTGAATGACCGCCAAACCCCACCCCCCAAGGCCCATATACAGTTTATACCAACGCACCTGCACTGCAATGCATTTGTACGCATGTGTTGCCCAGGCACAGTGCACTGGATCGTGCTGGTTTGGCATGATGGGCTTCAATGCACAAAACAAACACGACAACATTGTTGCACATGGGCCCCGAGTCCTTCTTTGTATTGAACGTTTGTCAATTCCTGCACAACAGATGAAATATCAAAGCTGTCTGACAATGGGAGTCACTAGAGGTCCTCCACATGACAGCCAGCACCCACTTCCTCTGAGACCAGGTCGTCATAGACCCGAACAACAGCCTGTGACTAGACCGTGAAGGAGAAGCAGCTCATCTCTCTTGTCACTCTGCTTTCTCCACCTGCCAGCATGCTCCTTTGCAGCACGTGAACAGATTGGCTCCTTGTGCTGCTTCTCCCTCTCACACTCTGGGCTCTGCTGTACAATGCAAGATGCTGATAGCACGTCAGATTCAGCTACCTGCACTCTCTGCATTTAACAATGTGTTAATGACTACAAAACTTGTTCTTTATCTGCTTAGAGTTCATCTGTAAGTTTTACGGGTTATGCTGACACTTGTAGTCCCCTCAAGAGGTGACATTTAAAGCAGAACTCCGGGCAAATCAAATCTTAACCCTTGCAGTGGGACTACCCCCGCACTGCAAGGGTTAAGTGCTCGTTTGTGTCTAGGGAGCTAAAATAACAGAGATATACTCACCCGAACACCGATCCCGGCTGGCTCCTAGTCCGGTCCCTTCAACCTCGCTCCACCTGCGCTTCGGCGGTCCTAGGAATCTGGAGGATGTCCTATATATAGGGCGTGAGGACACCAAGGGACATTCCAGTGCTGGAGCAGAGAGGCTGCAGGGACCGGTCTAACCGCCTTCCGGAGTTCTTTAAAACATTTCCTATTATTTTCTTTTTATTTCATTATTATTTTGATTATTAGTTTGATTATTAGTTTGATTATTATTCTTTTTGTCTCAGGCAGACGCCAGCACCGGGAGCCCCCGAGATCCGATCAGCCGCCCTCAGAAAGAAGCCAGACCGACGTTGCCACTCATCAGCAAAGGAGCGACGCAGGCAGCAGGTATGGCATCGCAGTGGCAGCATCTGGGCCACCCGGCCGCCTCTCCCCGACCGCCGTCGCCTGTCTATGCGATACGACCGCAGGGAGATGGCGTGACTCGAGCTGGGCGCAGATGTCTGCCGCAGTTAAACGTCTCCAGTGAACCGTCGCTCTTAGAGCCCATTGGGGCACCACCGCCGCCCCCTCCGAAGCGTTGTTCCAGATGCCCTGACAATGTGTAGCTGCTTGAGCCCGTGCCAGGGATTCTAATCTCCCACCTGCCGTGTGCGGAAAGCTTTGGAAGCGCCAACAACCATGAGCATTAGGGGGAGGTGATTAAAGGGCCCAGAACAAAGCCTTGTTCCCGCAAGACTTGGCACGCGTACGCCCTCGTCACTTACTCTTTACTTCACAGGGGTCGCTGTATGTCACGGGCGTTACCTGTGTCTGCGCTTTGATTACAGGTGAATGGGCCGGGGATACCCAATGCTAACGTGCAACAAAGAGAAGCCGCTGCTCACACCTGAGGACCTTTTAATCTGCCCGGATCAGATCAGAGACCCCAGCGGGTCCATTGAACAAACACCGTCTGCTGGGGCCCGGGTTCACATGAGGTGCTGGGGAGGCACATAAGGTGCTGGGGCCCGCTCCTGATTCATCAACAGACGTCAAATCTATAGGGCTCTCGGATTAAAGTAAACCGGTCATGGCAGATACAGTCATGGGCAAAAATATTGGCACCCTTGCATTTCTGTCAGATAATGCAACGCTTCGCGCAGAAAATTGTTGCAATGACAAATGTTTCGGCGTTCCAATGTTTATTTCTTTTGTACATCCAGCCGCAGAATCTTGCGCCGGCAGATGAACACACAGCCCGGTGACCAGGCTATGTGCTCATCTGCCGGCGCAAGATTCTGCAGCCAGCAGCTGAATGTAAACAGCCGTCAGTGGGTCTGATATCGGTCGACCCCTACTAGTGATGGCAGTGAAGGGGAGCCTCCCCCCACGGCCCCCCTCATCTGCCCTTGGTTAGATTCCGCAGCCAGCAGCTCACACTCGCCGTTTCTATGCATCGCTCAATCACTGGCTGGATGAGCTAGCCCAGGGGTAGGTCAATGGCACCGCAGCCACTCCCCCCCGCCCGCAGTGCCATCAGACGTGTGGCAAAACATTGCCTGTGTTCCGTTCCACTGCAAATGCACAAAATGCTGCATGCTCTATTTTCTGTGTTTGCAGTGGAACAGAACGCAGGTAATGTTTTGCCACACGTCCGATCGCACTGTGGGTGGGGGGGCGTGGCTGCGATGCCATTGACTTCAATGCACCGCCACGCCACGCCCTCTCCCGCCCCAGAACGAAGGGAGAAGTTTTGTGAGCGATTGCGGTGCGTTCCAGCAGCTCCCGCTCTGGAATGCAACGCAATTGGTGTGAACTGACCCTAAATCTTGTGCTTTTCTACAGGGGCGTAACTAGAAATCACAGGGCCCCATAGCAAAATTATCAATAGCCAGGCCCCTCCCCCTCGATTGCCGGGCCCCGCCTCCTCGATCACTGCCGATGACGGGCCCAGCCACCTCCTGCGAAGCTGCTGGTTGTCACCAACTCAGCAGCGTCCTCTCAGCCGCCAGTGACAGCCAGCAGCCTGGCTGTCCGAGCAAGATGCCATAGCGACCCAGGCGGCCCGCATGGCATCAGGGAGATGTCCAGGCCGGGCCTCGCCGTGCCTCGGGCCCCATAGCGGCCGCCTGGGTCGCTATGGTGATTGTTACGCCACTGCTTTTCTATGATCTATGAGCTGCATTCTGCGTTGCGTCACAATAGCGGCTTTGTCCATGTGTCTAGTTTATAAATGTTGAGATTAGTATTGTTCCTGTGTGTAGAAATGTCACCCGGCTACTCTGCAGTAAGTGTTCATATATTCTTCCAGCTACAAAACCCAGAACCATCTACAAGAACACGGACGTCTCTCATTCGGTGAAGACGCAGAAGAGAGGAAATCACAAATCTCAGCCTGCCGCCTCTAGTGACATGACGCCGTGGGTGAAAGCCTCGCCCTCAGAGACCTCCCTCACTGCTCTAATGGGAACCGCCCCGTCTCCGGGGATATATTTCGACGACGTGGCGGACCAGCGGCACGGGCAAAACCCCCCAAAGGACAACGTCGCTCCGGAGCAGCAACTCCTGAAAGACAAAACTCAGAGCCGAGCGAAGCCGAGGGGAAGGGCCGGCATCACCAAGAGACGGACCGCAAACAAGTTTCTTGGCATCAAGCTGCCTCCGGTCCCGGCGGTGACGGAGCTCAGCTTCAGCCGGAACTTTAGCTTCTCCTTCTTTGAGCTGCCCGAGCACCAGAGCTCCCAGCACTGGCTCCAGCGTCAGAGAGCTGTGTATGTGCTGATGAGGCAGCTGCAATAAAATGATGCTGAACCACTTTCGGAGAGCATGGATTTTTTTTTAGGTAGTGGTAGGCTAACTCTGGCCTTCCAGCTGTGGTGCAACTACAAGTCCCACGAGGCATTGCAAGACTCTGACAGCCACGGGGATGACTCCCAGAGGCTGATGCATGATGGGATTTGTAGGAGTTTGCCTACCGTTGATGAGAGTAAATTAAAGGGTAGGTTTTGTTGGGCTCAGCAGGTACTGCTCACACCGTGCCATGTTGCCTCCATCCCCAGAGTAATCAGGGACTTCTTTGCTGAACCATTACCCCTTTTCACTAACAAATGACCTCAGTGTAAAGCTCTGCACGCGGATATGAAATCATCTTACATTCATTAGCTAAATTAAAAAATATATATTTTACTTACAATTATTGTTTTTCCACTTCCTGGTCCTCTTGGGCATTAGTGATGTAATCTGTGCCCAAGCATTGCATCCTGGGAAGGTGACATCAGCAGAGCATTGCTGGGAAATCTCATCTGTAATCTCACCAGATCTCAGGGAAAGGCATTTTCCTCCCCTGAGATGATGTGCATGGTCACATGACCTAGTCACATGTGCCAGAGTTCCAGGAAGTAAAGGGAGATCTAGTAACCTGCCCTTAGTAAAAATGGCCTCTGGGAGAAGACTGGGGAGGAAAAGAGAAATAAGGAATACAAAGCCGGCAATTATCTAGAAGTATGTGTTTGTAGATTGTCATTACTAAACATTTCTAAAGGTGAGTTTGTTGTCATTTCAAAGATAGGGGTGAAGTTCCTCTTTAAAGCCCATCTCTGGGCAAAGAAAAAACCAGAGCAGGCTAAATATAAGCAGATTAAACTTCAGCTGTAACACGTTGCATGCTGATGAGGGGTGAAGGAGGAACCAGGGGAGGTGCCATGGAGGAAAAGACCTCATAGAAATATGGGGGGGGGTTGTAGGGTAACAACTAACAGGGTGCAGGGGGGTGAAGAGAAGGATTATATATTGCACAAGCTCCTCCTCCAGCAGCAGACAAAGCCTTTGTATTTCCTACCAGATACATGGGATACGTCACCTGTCCTTATCGGCCAATCAGAATGAGATCCGTAATCAATCATTTCTGTACCTGAGGATCTCCTTGTCCTGTCATGTCCTGCATAGGAAGATCAGACTTCAAAACAAAGAAACACACACAATGTATTTTCTTATACAAATTATTTGTTTTATTAAAACTTTGAAATGACTAAATAACACAACACAGTTATAAATAAGAACTTCTATCGGGGGTAGCCAAACTTTGACCAACCAGCTGTGATAATACTACAACTCCCATCATGCATCTGCCTCTGGTAAACATGTCTGTGTTCTGTCGAAAGAACCAATTCACCGGAATCTGCAATTACGCCGCTTCCGGTAACCTGCCAGCAGGAGATTGACGAGTTGGCGTTAGTGAGCACGCCCTACAGCATAACACTAAAGCAGGAGGATTTCTATAGCGCAGTATCGCGCATTAACAACTCACTTGTCGAGTTCTCCAATACCTCTGAGCATGCATGTGTACGCATGCGCACCGACAGCTGTTGGAGAACTGGACGAGTATTGTAAAAATGCGGCTGTACAGAGCTCCTCCGGTCTTTCCGTTCTGCAGTCGCACGCGCAGTGACGCCAATTCGTCCAAATCTCCTGCTGACAAGTTACCGGAAGTGACGTCATTGGAGATGTCGATGAATTGGCTCTTTCGACAGAACGCCTGCGTCTTGCAATGCCTCATGGGATTTGTAGTTTCAACACAGCTAGTTTGGCTACCCCTTCTCTAAAGAGAAGAATGCATTCTCAGACTGGACATAAAGTGCATCTATGACTGACGCACTTCAGTGGCCAACCCAAGACTGCAGCAGCCAAGAAGAAAACTTGCATCACAAGGGTATCAAACAGTGTCACAAGGGACACGGGCCGCTCTGTGCCTCCAAGGCGCTGCATCATCTTCATGAACTGACAGGCTGAACATTGTTTCGGGTCAGTTTAAATGAAACCTGTACTGAAAGATGCGAAGATCCTATTTACCCCAATATGCAAAGTCTCTGGCCTCCATAGGTGCCGAGCCACAGACCAGGAACAAAGCATGCAGCAAGTGAAGTCAGTGGGAACCAATAACTCCTGATTTGCATACTTGTTCCAGGTCTGTGACTCAGAAAGTATCGCAGCCTTTGGGGCAACGGCGAGGCAAGCAGCATTTTCAAATGGACAGAGCAATGGCAGCCGACGCGTTTTCACACAGGATGCCTCCAGTCATGCAAAATGTGAACTCCCCCTTCTTGTAGGTTCTTCTTTGGTCTCTTGTGTCACCCCACGTCCATGTCTGAGCAGCGGCTGCAGCGTACTGATCAATGTCAATATTCTAACAGCGAATCCGCGCTAAATGGAGAGGTTCGGCGCGGTGCAATGGTTTAAGAATACTGATCCATGTCCCAGGTAGCTGTGCATTGCCTGCAGCAGCTCAGGTGATCCCTCCGCTCCCCTGTCCAGTGATGTCTCTACAATGCCGGTACGGACGTGTGTTCCCTCCACACTCATATCTGGGCCGGAGGTTGTATATGTAATGTAGAGAGTGCAGAATGCAGCAAGCTTCTAATGGCATTCATCAGCTGCAGGCGGGCAAACATCAAACCGAAGAGGTGAGGTAACGGCTCCTGGAAGGGGAAGGGGTGCCCAAGAACACAATGTCATTGTATGGAGGAAGAAAAATAAATCACATTGGCATTTAAAGCGAATCGAAACCCAAATCCAAAAGAGTTAAAGCTATGAAAGAAGCCTTGGACTGTCCTCCTAATTTGGACTACAAACACCTCCTCCATCTTGTTTACATAGGGAGGTGTTTTTTGCAGTCCATGGAAGATGGGAAAAGTGACAAGGAAGCGGCATTTATGGCAGGATCAACAAGTATTTTTTGTACTTGGGAGAAAATGTTTTTAGACTGAAAAAGACAAAATGATTGCAGCCATCACACCTAAGGGCTGAGAGGCTGCACTCAGGGCCGGATTTCCCACAAGGCCAACCGAGGCCTGGCCTCGGGGCAGCAGGGAGTAGAGGGGCAGCAGGGGTGTGGAATTCCTATCCCCCAGTTTCCGGTGGGTAGTTGTTTTCTACATTTAGCCCTGCTTTGGGCAAGCAGAATCAAATGTACAGCGGGGAAGCAGCCACTTGTTTTGTACAAGTGATCTCGGCAATGTCGCCAAGATCACTTGTATGCAGCCTGCAGGTCTGCCATTTTCCATGGGGGGAGTGTTGCCGGGTAGGGGGGCGCATTGGGAAACCTGGCCTTGGGGCAGTAGAGAGATAAATCCGGCCCTGGCTGCACTATATGACATTTTTGTATTTGGGTTTAGATATACCTGAGGAGAGCCACTTACTGTCACTTACCCCCAGGATGTGCACTCTGTTATAGTAGCAGCTGAAGTCCATACTGAGACTGACGAGGAATTTGCATATCTAGAACCAAAGAAATCTTCATATTAGAGAAAAAGCTCAGCCCAGATCTAAACCCAATCACTATAATCCCTTATAACCCCTTCCTGCCACCCACAGGCATATATATGAAGGCATGGAGGTGGGCCTTAGTCCATACTGCTATATATATATATATATATATATGCGTTGATGTTTTGTGTTGAGTGTTCGCTCGGTTGCGCTACCCCAGCGCTGTGACTTTGCTGTCATCAACCGCTCCCGGTCACAGAATGACAAACGGGATCTGTAGGACGGGCTTCTGATCACGTGATCACTGTGACAGCCAATCACAGTGATCACATGATCATGAAGCCCATGAACAGGTGTGAAGGTTTGTGTTCACCTTCAGCATTAAGGGGTTAATGACATTTCAAAAGCTGTTTTCAATCTTTAGATCTGCTCCTTTTATAAAAGTTTGATTCTTCCATGAAGGTCCTTATTCAGGTACTTCCTGTTGTCACCCTGCCACACTCAGCCTTGGTTGTCACCCTGTCACACTCACTCTTGGCTGTCACCCTCACCCTTGGTTGTCACCCTGTCACATGCACCCTTGGATGTCACCCTGTCACACGCACCCTTGGTTGTCACCCTGTCACATGCACCCTTGGATGTCACCCTGTCACATGCACCCTTGGATGTCACACGCACCTTTGGTTGTCACCCTGTCACATGCACCCTTGGTTGTCACCCTGTCACAGGCATCCTTGGTTGTCACACACTCACCCTTGGTTGTCACCCTGTCACATGCACCCTTGGTTGTCACCCTGTCACAGGCATCCTTGGTTGTCACACTCTCACACTCACCCTTGGTTATCACCCTGTCACATGCAAACTTGGATGTCACACGCATCTTTGGTTGTCACCCTGTCACACTCACCCTTGGTTGAAACTGCAACACTCACTCAGTCTACTGTATCTACGAAGGAGAAGCGTTGTCACACGAAAAGAATACTACAGACCACCTCCTTTCCTCTTCGTCATACAATGGGGAGTGTTCTGTAGTCCACAGACAGAGCTGAGAACAATAACTGAGTACAGCACATAAAGAGCACAGGAAATTATCATCTCACTAGATTTCTGGCAGGATCAACAGGTTTTTTTTTTTACACTTCTCATACAGATACAACAAAACTCTTTCATTGGTATATTTAACAGACCAAAAGGGAGCAAATAAGAGAAGTTGATGGCTGGGGTTTACATATCATTTATCCGTTTAAAAAAATACCAAATTGGTTAACGGGGACAGTGGTCTTGTCAGGGATGGACAGACGCCCAACAAAACAGTTCCTAATGGTACACTCCGAAACTGCCATGGAATTGATGTTACCCAGTCACCCAGCCTGAGCAAATCTTGTATGGCATGAGTTTTAAAGGGGTAGTCCATGTTACTGATATTCTGTTCGGTGGGTTTCTCTATTCTGTCCACCGACTTTCCTTTTTTGGGGGGGGGGGAATTTATCATTGATAACGACTCTCCTTCATTGGCCTTCTTCCTAAAGTATACCTACAGAACATTCAAAGGTGTCAGAGGTATGTCTGCGTCTGGAGTTCAACTAGGTTCAAGGCCTTGGCCTACAGATGTGAGTATCAGCATACTGGATCCTCCCTCTCGCCTGCACACAATAGATCCTTTCCCCTGAGACCTCTTACCGCTTCAGTGGTGGCGGTGACACGGATGCCTGGGGACGTCAGTGAGATCTGTGCCGCCTCGCTTAGCACCTCTGGGAACGTCATGATGTAATTAAATAGCAGGAGCCATTCTCCCTGTGAGACAAAACAGCAGACATGAGTGACATATGTGTTCTCCTTAATAAGGGACCATTGAAGACAGAAAGTGGGAGCTATTTATATTGACTGTTCCTGCAGTTTCCTAGTACAGCCAGTAGATGGCGCTAGAGGCAATTGCATTCAGAGCATGGCACAGCTATGGCAGTATGTTGGTTATTAAACCGGTATTAAAGCTCTTCACCAATTTGGATGTCAGTAATAATAAATGTTTTGTTCCAGAAATTACCCGAAACCTATTTTAAACTGGCTTCCTCTGTACCGCTTCCCCGAACACTGTATAACATTGTATTTGTAATATGGGGACACAACTAAACCGTCCATTGGATCTGTATCTCATCAGGATGTCCCTTGTACCATACAAAGACTGGAAGAGCTAAAGGAGATTGTATACAGCTATTGTACAGGAAACTAACACATACTGACACTGCAAAATTTGGGCTGGACGTCTAGGTGTCAATCATCTCTGCTCATAAAAGGGTTAAAGCAGAACTCCAGCTAAACACAACAAGATAAAAATGAATAGCTGCAGTCTTATATTTGGCCCACTAAATGTCCCCAGTCTGATGGTCTGTATCAATCAAACCACTTCCTCTGAGATCTGGTCTTCCTGGACCCGCCACCATCCTGTTACTGGACATCTCATATTTCTGTCACTTTGCGCTCTCCTCCTATCAGCAGGCTTATTGTCAGCACATGAACTGATTGGTTCCTTGTGCTGCTTCTTCCTCTAAGGCCCCATTCACACTGAGCGATTTATGGAGCGATTTTTGCAGCGATATCGCTCATATTTCCACGCGATATCGCTCTATGTAGCTTCTCCAATCCATTTCAATGGAGCTGTTCACATCTCGTCGCTCAATATCGCTCAATATCGCTTGTAGCTCGTCGCTGGTAGCTTGTCGCTCCTACATGACCCTTTTTTCGAGCGATTTTGAGCGATATTGCTCCTGATTGCATACAGCCCAATAGGAAAAAGTTGCGCGATGTCGCGCCACACGTCGCTCAATATCGCTCAATATCGCTCGTCGCGCAATATAGCTCAAAGTCGCACGATTTTCATGTCGCTCAGTGTGAATGGGGCCTTACACTCCAGCCCTGCTGTACATAGACTGTAAGAGGTTGATGCCAGGTCACATACACATCCTTACACTGCTTGCATTTAAAATACATTTTGTGATGTAGTAATGATTACAGAGCTGAATTATTTGTGTCATTTATATCTGCCTGAAGTTCAAATTTAAAACCCTTGTTAGGAATGAAATCTCAATATCCTTACCTCCTCGCTCAGGCTGGAATAGTTAAATTCAGCAGCCGATGGAAATTCTGGATACAATCCTGAAAAAGGGAAGAGAACATGATGGAGTAGGATCACTCTCACAATATCCCCACCCCTACCACTCCCACATTATCCCCGCCCCTTACCACTCCCACATTACTCCCTGCCGCTTACCACCCTCACATAACCACCGACCCTTACCGCCCTCACATTACCCCCCGAGCCTTACCACTCCCTCACATTACCCCCCATCCCTTATCACTCCCACAATATCCTCTACTACTTACCACGTCCAGATTGCCTCCCCCTTACCATTCCTACATTACTTCCGCCCCTTACCACTACCTCTTTATTCCTACCCCTTTCCACTACGACATAACCCTCCTTAACCGTCCCACTTTTGCCCCCTGCACCTAACAACTCCTACAATACCCCCTGGGCCTTACCACTTCCACATTACCCCCTACTTCTTATCTCTTCCACATTACCGCTTGCTCCTTACTACCGCCACATTACCCCCACCTCTTACCACACCTACATTATCCACACCCCTTACCACTCCCCCATTACCCCCGACCCTTCAGTCAGTCCCACATTATCCACACCCCTTACCACTCCCCCATTACCCCCGACCCTTCAGTCAGTCCCACATTATCCACACCCCTTACCACTCCCCCATTACCCCCGACCCTTCAGTCAGTCCCACATTATCCACACCCCTTACCACTCCCCCATTACCCCCGACCCTTCACCTCTGCCCCCTTCTGTCCACATGTAACCCTATGTACCTTGGCTGACGGCACTGTTGTAGCTGTCAAACAGTGTGGAGAGTCGGGCGCAGTTATACATCACAAATGCCCCGCTTTTTGTTCCCTTCGTTGTGATGTTTGCTTCCTCTAAGTTCAGGTTTACCTCGATGTAAATACAAAAAAAAAACTATTAATTGGATCTGAGAATAAGTGGAGGATTTATATTACAGGGGAAGTGTTGATAAAGCAGAACACCAACCAAAACCTTTTTTTTGGTATAGATTGGAGAAGGGTTAGAACCTTTGTCAGTTTCTTTCACCTTTACTTCCTGCTGTGTTCCCAGGTCAGAAACTTAGGAATTTCTCCCACTTCATTACAAATAACAATAAAAGAACACACAATATTCGCATTCCTAACCCCCCTGATTCTGAAAAGGAAGTTTGAAAGAATCAGCCCGAATGATAAATATTACTAGAGGCATATGTATTCAGGGACAGCATCATTTTATTTAAAACTACCGGATATATAGATTGAGGCTCATAAGGCCACAGCTATTGATTCAAATATAAGATGGAACATACTAAAATAGAACAATCTGAAGGTGAATGGACTTTCTCTATACCTGTGTACGATGAGGTGTTGCCATCAACTCAAATTTGATTGCAGCCGAGGTGAGAGAGGTAATAATTTCATCCCAGCTGTCACCTGCATACAGAACAGACCAATCATCAGGCACCGGATGCCAATATGTATAAAGAACAGACCAATCATTAGGCACCAGATGCCAATATATGTATAAAACCGACCAATCATTAGGCACTGGGAGCCAATATGTGTACAGAACAGGCCAATCATCAGGCACCGGCAGCCAATATGTATGAAGAACAGGCCAATCATCAGGCACCGGCAGCCAATATGTGTACAGAACAGGCCAATCATCAGGCACCGGCAGCCAATATGTGTACAGAACAGGCCAATCATCAGGCACCGGTAGCCAATATGTACACAGAACAGGCCAATCATCAGGCACCGGCAGCCAATATGTGTACAGAACAGGCCAATCATCAGGCACCGGCAGCCAATATGTGTACAGAACAGGCCAATCATCAGGCACCGGCAGCCAATATGTATACAGAACAGGCCAATCATCAGGCACCGGCAGCCAATATGTGTACAGAACAGGCCAATCATCAGGCACCGGCAGCCAATATGTACACAGAACCGGCCAATCATCAGGCACCGGCAGCCAATATGTGTACAGAACAGGCCAATCATCAGGCACCGGCAGCCAATATGTGTACAGAACAGGCCAATCATCAGGCACCGGACAGCAATATGTATACAGAACAGACCAATCATCAGGCACCGGACACCAATATGTATACAGAACAGACCAATCATCAGGCACCGGACACCAATATGTATACAGAACAGACCAATCATCAGGGACCGACAGCCAATACAGCTCCTAAGTGATATACAATGGCTTTTTTCTGGAACAAGTTGGTGGTCATGTGACTTCCAGGGGTTTAGAAAACGGACGTGCCATTGGGAACTGAACACCATAATTTGTATTAGACATCAGAAGCTGCATTTCTTTTACTTAGTTTACTTTGATATGAGACATCATGGAATTATTTAGCTTTTATAGCATTACAAGTCTCATCACCCTGCGACAGGATTGTATAATGAAATAACATAAAAGCAGTGTAACCTTGTACACAGTCCCCGTACTTCATGACGGAAGCTTTGTGCATCTGGGACTTCCGCAAACTGTAAAAGAAAAAAAAAAACATTCATGTTTGTTCGAGTTAAAGCAGAACTCCAGGCAAATGGCTAAATACACAGCTGAAATGCATATAAGGGAGCCGTTTTGTATTTCTGTCCCTCCAGTTCTGAAATTTACACAGCTCTGCATTACTTTTTGTACGTGCAGCAGAGAGAGACACAGTACAACCGCACTGCACCGCGGTGTGCCCATGTCATTGTGACATTTCAATAAAGTTTTACCAAAAAAAAAAAAGAATCAGTGTGATAGTGTGTGAATGACCGCGTCGGCACTGTCCGGGCACACACCCACCAGCAGCCGAGCGGTTGAGCTGATGTGAGCAAGCCCTAAATTAAACATTCAGCAGACCATAATTGTCCTGGTGTATGGGCCAAGTCAACTCATCTTGTATACGGAGTAAGATCAGATTCACGCCATATTTTATGAACTGTAAGGGGGCAATGACGTACATAACTTTCCCATCAGAGAACTGACGAATAAGTGTGATGCACCGGTGACAGACAACGCACACGTAGCTCCAGAATGACTTACTGAAAGTACTGAGAGCAGCTGACCGGGGACTGAGGAGTGAGGACTGTCACAGGTCCACAAATGAGATGCTTCTGGAAAGGAACAGATTTACAGGTAAACATACACATGCAGTACAGACGGCCTAGCATAAAAAAATAAAAAAGCATCAACAAATGAGTTTTAACTAGGGCTGGTAATGATTAAAATTTTCGTGTTCGATTGATCGAAATTTTTTAAAATCGATTAATTGATTAACACGCATACAGATCCAACTACATTGGCCTATACACATACAGCACAGCAATGAAGTAATAAAATGAACTAGGATCACACTAATCCACCACGTTATTAATCTCACGTGCCCCACTCAATATGGCCGCCGCTTGCGTGGGGCAACTCAGAATAATAACGTGCTGGATTAGTGCGATCCTAGTTCATTTTATTACTTCATTGCTGTGCTGTATGTGTATAGGCCAATGCCTTGGCTGGCGCTCGTGCAGAAAGTTTCTTGGGCTAACTCACCGGCCCAAGTAGCTCCGTCGGCTAACGAAGGGGGGGGTGAGGAGTCCGGTGACGTCACGGACATCGACATCACCGGACTCCTCCCCCCTTCCCTCTGTTAGTCGACAGAGCCACTTGGGGTCGATGTCTGTGACGTCACCGGATCGCCGATGGGACTCCCGGAAGCCGGCGGAGAGCTGAGTTTTTATTAGCAATCAAAATAATTTTAATCAATCAAAAAGTTTAAAGATTAATCGAGTAATGAATCTTTAATTTCCACAGCCCTAGTTTTAACAAGTATAAAGCAGAACGCCGTCGTAAAAAAGACCTATAGATGAAAATAAAGGACACTTAGGACCCCTAGGCTCCCTTCCCCATGTATGTGAAAACACTACATTCATATAGCTAATGCCTTAGTTTTGATTTCATCCATGATATTCTCCCCTCTGAGAGATATACTGTCCCAGGGTGCCTGAGGGAGGATCTGTGCAGGAGCCACATGTCACATCTGGCATGTTTACCATGGGGAAGCTACTACATCTCCCATGATTCAATAGGAGTGCTTTGACGTGGTGAGCGTGTTTGCAGACAGAGCTATTTGCATAACATCAACTAAAAGACAACTTAAGCCAAAACTGTTTTTGGCTTCAGTTCTCTATTGGGTCACATCAGGACATTTACTATTGTCCTCATCGAGTCTTTGGCTGCCTAACTGATTGGCTTGATGCCAATCAGCATCAAGCCGCCTTCTTGGCCAACCAGGAACCTGGGAGGCGGATCATTACTCACCACCCGGCTTCTCGATTGCCTGGGAAGCCGGCTCCATGTTCCCCTACGGCACTGCCATTCAGAGGAAATCTTCCTCTGACCGGAAGTTCAGGGAAGGTATCGGAGCAAGTTCAGGGAAGGTACTCGCCCCAAATACTCGGTATCGGAACCAGTAATAGTATAAGCATCAGTGCATCCCTATTTGCGACCCTAGACCAAAGCGACTGCTTAACCCTTTCATTGCGGGGGGTAGCCCCACTGCCAGGGTTAACTTTTGAAAATCCTGGAGTTCTTCTTCAAATATTAATGAAGATTGTTTCTGGCCCAAGTACCTTGCTAGTAATATTCTGTGCTTCCTGGCTGGAGTTCAGCTTTAATTGGTATAACAATCACCCAAAATTGTAACCGGAGACTCAAAATTTACTAAAAACGTCAGTTAGGCAGCCAAAGACTCGATGATCTTCATGAACAGGAAAACGCGACACTATCAGAGTGGAATCTGTAACGGCAGGAAGCCTCTCATTCCATTGCTTGGTATTAACCCTACGTTCACCGCACGACAATCTCAGCCAATGAAATACTGCCCTCGGTGAGTGATTACTCATTACATCCCTTGCATGTTACTAGACTTACCGAGCTGAACTAAGCTAGCGTAGACTACACAATACAAACACATCAAACTTCTGTTTTGTGTAAAATCTGGAACTTAAAGGAGAGCTATAGGGTTAGGGCTTTTCCCCATAGTTCTCCTAAGGGTAACGGGAGGACACAAACTAGCGTCCTCCCGTTACCCAGAGCTCAGTATACCGCGAGCTGCAGCTTGCTGTATACTGAGACGCAGCTGGGAACGGATCCCGACAATTCTGTCTGGATTCACCAAGCTGCGTGAGTGACAGCTGGCTCTGCCTATCTAGAGGCAGAGCCAGCTGTAACCCGCCCCCTCCCCCGTCTGTTCCGCCAGTCAGCGCTGGAGGATTGGACAGGGAAGGGGGGGGGGGATTCCCTGCAGGGCGCCGTGAGTCACTCACGGCTCTCCTCACGAATAGATCGAGAAGTGAGCGAGCGACGTTATGTGTTCTCTCACCTCCCGATCTACTGAGACGACCTGTGACAGTTTCATTGTCACAGGTCGGCTCAGATTATGAGGCTGAGTGAAAATCACTTGCCTCATAATTCTCCTTTAAGCTGGCCATACACGAATTTCGGTCGGTTCTTGATGAACCCAACAAAATTTGCGCCGCTGATCCGTACGCTCCTGCACTCAAAATGCATCCCAATGTATCCCTATGTGTTTTATGGGCTACAGTTCTCACGTGCGCAGTCCATTCAGCTTACGACAGAAAAATACTGCATGTCACATTTTGTACGGTCAGGGAACGCAAACGCATCAAAAACGCACTGCACTCCAGCTAACATACTAACAGCCCCACTCCAGCTGGAACGCATCAAAAACACGGCCAAAACGCACTGCATCAGTAGCACCGCGTCAGTAGGACCTGATCAGGACCTGAAACTCATGTGAACAGGCCCTCTATCAGCTGATCAAAGAAGCCGGTCGGAAAATCTTCAGAAGAACAGAGCCGGCAGCCAATGAGCTGCCAGCTCTGTTCGGATATTCTGATAGCGGCCGCCGTCAGAATACAATGCAAACAGTGGGAGATTCCTCCATTAACACTGGTGAGCGTTTTCGCAAATCAGCATGCGGGTTGAAGAAAGAAAATATTACAGTGTATGGTCAGCTTTAATCACTGAGCGTTCTTTTCTAGAGGCGGACTCCAGGCAATCAGCAAAAAATACAACAGAAATACACATATGTCAAATATTTTACATGACAAAAGGATTTACAATTCGGTTAAGCCAGTCTTGTGATCCAGGTGCCCCTGAAAGACAGCATAGCTAGCTTGTGGACCTCACTGCAGACTACAATGCAGGTAAGTAATACAGCCTACTGGAGGACCCGCTATAACCTGTGCCTGGACAATAAAGGGGGAAGGATACTGATGATCTCTGTGTTACTTCTTCCTCTCCTAGTCTGAGTGCTGTTGTACAGAACATTACAGGGGCCTGTATCAAGACAGGCAGTTAAAGCTGAACTCCAGGCACACAGCTAAATGTACAGCTGAAATACAGATAAGGGGGGTGCAAAGCAATGGAATGAGATTCCCTGCTGCTACAGATTCCACTGTGAAAGTGTTGCGTCTTCCTGTTCATGAAGATCATACAATTACCTGCCAAATGATTTGTATTTCTGTCCTTCCAGTCCAGAGATTTACACAGCTCTGCCACACAGCACAGCCGTATCGGGCAGGGGAGAGGACCTGGACTTTCTCTTCTGCAGTTGAACATTCACATACATGTCTCCTCCCCACCTACGCCCTGTGACTGGACAGTGAAGAAGAAGAAGCAGGCTGATGAGGGTATCTCCTTGTAACTCTGCTCTCTCCTCCTAGTAGCATGTGTCTCTCCACTGCTCCATGAATTCTCTTTATTAATAGAGCTGAGTATTGGGTGGCTTTCTGTAGTACCTGAGTGGCGGATGCTGCTCCGGGCTCCAGCAGTCTCCAGAGAAGGTCCAGTTTCTGCTGGTGGAACTCTTCCTCGCGGCTGACAACATGAAGAACGGCGCACGGTTCTGCCCCCTTCTGATCAAAGAGATAAAACATGTATAAATATTAAAAAATGGTCAGTGTGGGGATGAATTCCACTTTAAAAAGACTCTATTACAATACACCTACCAGAGCAATTTCCTTCTAGAAAAAAGCTCTACTTATGCAGAGTAGCTCCGAAAAACCCAGATATGTGTCATATGCAAAACCCAATCATGATATATAAATTGTACAATCCCTGTGATAAAAATATGGTGCTTCCATGATTCCAGCTGGTGGTACACTTTCAGAAATTGATGTATAGCTAGTCATATTCCATCATGCCATAGCTGTACAAGTATGAATTAAAAACAAGCTGATCCCATGATGCAATGGGAGGTTTGCCATCTCCATCCATGTGTGAGATTTGCCATCTCCTTGGTGCATACTTACCTAAATTTCAGTCCCGGCCCCTATGACAGTTATCCCTGCCCATGGTCCACCTTAGGCCAGATGATTCTGCCTGCTAATTGGAGTGGCCCACCCAAACCCCACCTCTAAGTATGTGGGGTCCCCCCCCTGACCACTATTACTGCTGTAAAGGTGACACCTTGATCCTGAGACATCGCCTGGGACACAGCATCATCAGGACCGGAATACGTGATATGGGATTGTCCCAGCAAATCCGGGATAGTTGGCATCTATGCTTGATATAGATTAGTGAGTTTTCTTCCCTCATTTGGCCCCCAATAGAAAATAATCTCCGTGAAGCCGATGTGCCATTGTGGGAAAGCGGAATCAGCCATCTTGCAAGCTGTCCTTTATTCCCCAAACCTCTTTGTATCGCCTAACAAAGTCTATCTTCCATCAGCAGAGACAATATGACCAGATATCTGCGTACGTGGTCTGGATGGGTGCTGGTCAAGGATTTGGTTGCATATAAGAGGCTTATGTGCTCTGGAACTGTGGACTCCTGCGCCGGGGGGGCCATTTAGATATTCCCTTCATTGTGTTAACCCTTGTGACTGGCAGTGGAAACCTTCCCATACTTCCCTGATGGGCTCTTTCCTATAGGAAAACTGCGCTTCCCAGACCCGGGGGGCGGGGTTCCCACTCCCTTCCTGCCCTCTTCCCCCTTTCCTCTCCCTTTCTTGTCTTTCTCCTTTATTTCCCTTTTTTACTTCCTTCCTTATCTTGCTTCCTCACTTCCATCTTTTTTTTTCTCCATCCCCAACTTAGGCCTAAATCTCCCCACTTTGATTTCTCTCTATGGGACACTCCCACTCTACACGTACCCCATTCCTCCCATGGGCTCTGCCATACACGCCTGCCAAGCTGAGCTTTTGTTTTACACATTGAGGGGAGTTTATCAAAACTGGAGCAGGTGGAATCTGGAGCAGTTGAACCAATCAGCTTATTTCCTTAATTTTTAAAGCTTAAAGGAGAACTATGAGGTGAGTCAAAATCACTCAGCCTCATAGCTTGAGCCGACGTTGCACAATGAAACCGTCACACGTCGGCTCAATAGATCTGGAAGTGAGCGAACACATACCGTCGCTCTCTCACTTCTCGATCATCTTCCTGCAGAGAGCGGTGACTGTCAGTCACCGCTCCCTGCAGGGATTCCCCTCTCCGATTCTCCAGTGCTGAGTGGTGGAACGGACTGGGGAGGGGGTGGGTACAGCTGGCTCTGCCTCTAGATAGGCAGAGCCAGCTGTCACTCACACAGCTGGCTGGATCTCAACAGCATTGTCGGGATCCATCCCGGCTGCAGCGGTCTCAGTATACTGCGAGCTGTAGCTCGCGATATACTGAGCTGTGGGTCACAGGAGGACGTTAGTGTATGTCCTCCCGTGACCCTTAAGAGATCTATGGGGAAAAATACTTACCCCATAGTTCTCTTTTAACTGAACAAACTGAAGAGAAAAGCTGATTGGTTACTATGAACAACTGCTCCAGATTCTGTCTGTTCCAGTTTTGATAAATTCCCCCCATACTGTTTCTAGAAGACATTGAGACTTACTTTGTATTTCCATAGCTGTATTGTACCCCTTTCTCTTTATGTTTTCTTATGCCCCCTTCTCGTACTACTCTGTGTGGCTAAACCAGCAATACCAGAGGTACCATGACCTAAACCAAGTGGCCCCAACCTGAACCTTTTTGCTATTCTGATCTATTCTGATGTAATCTAGTGATTTTGTAATGCCGCTGCATTTTTTACGATTATTCTGCATTTTAATTTACATTTAATAATAATTCCTTGAGATAAAAAAATAAAAAACAAAATCTCTCTTATAACTTAAGTCTGGTTGAAATCTTACAAAATGTCCACCTCCACTGTACACAGAATACTCATCCAATGAACCATCGCTTGAACTTCCCCAGGCAATGGAAACAAATCCCATTTTCAGAGCAGGATGCTTCACCAAGATGGCCTCTCTTATGACAACAAGCTAACGCTCGGGTACTCACCACGGACTCCTTGACGGAATTCTCCAGCCGTGCCACATGGGTCAGGTCTTCCTCAGTAACTAAAAGCAAAAACACAAAGAAGGATTAAGCAAGCAATTGACCGACAGAATGAAGCGGCCAGCTAACACAAATCAAGCTGTGTGCCATTTGGTAGCGAGTCTGCCGCAGATTTTGTGCGCACTTATGACTTCTACGCCTGAAATCCTGGACAGCCAACCATCAGCAACGATTTAAGCACTGAGTTTTCAATGGCTCTCCATTAAAAGATAACTCATCATGGGAGACATATGGGGGCTGCAGCTGCTGAAGCTGACAGCATGATCGAATCCCGGGAAACCTTTAAGAGAAAGTCCTACCGGGAGACTGAGGGTTCAAGTCCGCTCAGTGTAACTTTCCTGAGGAACCCTAACATCCTCATTCTGAAAAATGTCCTGGCTGTTATGTCAGCAATGGCAGCCTCCACCGTTCTCTAGCACCTTGGTTCTCAACTGGTGGGTCGTGACCCAAAAGTGGGTCGTAACGCCTTGTTCAGTGGGTCGCTGCATGCCTTCCACTTTTCTAGGTAAGAGGCTCCTCAGCCTCGCCCTAGCGCAGCACTGTCAGTTCTCGTGCCAAGCGGCCATGCAAAATATGCTGCCCAGTGCAGAGTGTCAGCTTGTGGTGGTATAGGATGGGGCTATGGCGGCGAGAGAGCTCCATCCATACGTGCATTGCTTACACCCCCCCTTAATGTGTCCTGTAGAGGAGCCTGAACCGGAGTGAAGTCACATTCTGGCTCCTGGCACCTCTACAGGGCACGCAAGGGAGCTGTACAAGCCATGAATATACTGTATAGATGGAGTGCCATCACAGCACAGCAGCCCACATTGGACCCCAGGCTGAGGTTCTCATAAGGTAGGGAGACAGGATGGAATTTTGTTGGGAGTGTGTATGTGTGTGTTAGAATGTCTGAGTGTGTGAGATTGTGTATGTATGTCTTTGTGAGCCCAGTCACACTAGTACAGTGCATCAATCAAACAGTCCCGCACGATTAAGACACTGTACCACGCAATCACACCTACTACGCATTCTGGTGTGGGGGGTATGTTGGGTTGCCATTCCTTTGAATGGTACCCCAATTGCACCTCACACCCACAGTTCGATTGCCCACACCAGAACGTGCGGTACTGCAGTGCCGTGTCTTCCATTGCAGTGCAACTTGGATCGCGACTTAATGACCGAGAACAAATGTGGGTCCTGAGGTTACACCGGTTGAGAACCGCTGCTCTAGCAGGTTTCCTTTACAACGCACACTCACCTAGGAAGTGGTCAGGACATGTTTTATGTTGGCACGCTACTTTTGCTGGAGCTTACACAAGGTAAGGGCTCCTCTTATACAAGGTAACATCAGGCAAAGTAGAAGGGGCCGGGACACAGCTGAAGAATTGTAATTCAATGTATAAAGGAAAAGCTGGACATTGCACATCGGATAGAGGTGAGACGGTGTGGGCTACAGAACGAATCAAAAGCTGTTCAATAAAATTGAATGAAACAAAAAATAATCACCGACCCATCCAAAAAAATGTGAATGGAATGTAACAAGTACGACTTACCCAGGAAATGGTCGATATTGGGGTCATATCCCTCCAGGCAGAGGCCATGCTCCTCTGAGCAGGATTTCAGATGTACACGGAAGAGGACGGACGGAGAAGACTCATCTGCTGGCTGGACCGAGTCCCCACTGACACTGCAGCCGCCAAGTTCTTCCTTCAAGCAATACTTGTATCTGGAAATGGTCTGATCTAGGTCTGGTGATTCAGCAACAGAAGGCCAGGTGATCCCCAGCTGCTTCAAAAAATCGCCAACTTCCTTGTTCCTGATTGGCGGGATCAAACGGACTTGTTTCCTGGGAATCATGAACATAAAGGTCAGTTCTACATCCACTGCATCAGCTTCAGAAAATTGTTTATATGAAGAGAATACCATTCATTCATCAAATGTGAAACTTTCAGGAGGTATCAGAAGGGCTCGTTCACACAGCCGTTCACCGCCCAGATTCTGCGTCAGGTACGGCCGCTCAGTCTGTATAAACCAGGGGTAGGCAACCTCGGCTCTCCAGCTGTGATGAAACTACAAATCCCATAAGGCCTTGCAAGCCACAGGCATGACTCCCAGAGGCAGAAGCATGGGATTTGTAGTTTCAGCACAGCTGGAGAGCCAAGGTTGCCTACCCCTGGTATAAACCAATGACAGGCTGGGAGGTTCTGTATGGAGTGTCTGCATGGAGTCAGTACCTGTGGTTAAGAACAGATGAGCACTGTGGGATGCAAAAGGTCTGCGTGCAGACCGCTCACCTGTCCCTAGCCACATGTAATTGCTTATGTAGTCACAGATGGTGACATCCTGTCATTGATTTGTACAGGCTTCCTGCCCGCAGCTGATCATAAACACCTGGCCATACCTGCTGCAAAGTGTACGCTGTTTAAAGGTCCCCACACACCTTACGATAATCGCGGGAAATCCTGCGATCGTACGATTATCGTAAGGTGTGTGGAAGCCGTGCGACCTCTACTACTGTAAGGTCGCACGACTTTTAAGTTACGGACTTATTCGAAAACCCGCCAAGCATCGTACGATGTTCGGCGGGTTTGTGGCATGTTCGTAAGATAAAAGCCGTACGGACCGGTGTGCGCAAGCGCACACTGCCCGTTTGTCATTGCGGTCATCGCTGGCTTGCGATCATCGCAAGTACGATCTGCCTATGCAAGATAGGCAGATCGTACGTTTTTTTAAGTACCTTACAACCATCGCAGGACAAAAGTCTTGCGATGGTTGTAAGGTGTGTGCCCAGCCTTAGGCGGTGTACACCCATGAGCGGCCGTGTGAATGAGCCTTCCAGGTTCACACTTCCCAAAGCTGATATTTTATTCTTTTTTTGGAACATGTCACATGCATCTCCTTGGGACTCTGGTCGTGTGATCTCAGGGACTCCATCCCTCCTGCATCCATTACAGGGAGGTCCATTTATTCCCATTGGAAGCACGAGTAAAGACAAAGTTTTATTTTTGTTTACATTTTAGATAAGAGTAGGGAAGAGTTAAACCCCCTATCAGGCTACACTTTGCTGGCTGTGTCCTGCTGGGTACATATCCTTTCACTTTCTGTCCTGGAGATGCAACAGGAAATGAAAGTTGTCACTGGAACAGGTGTCTAGATTTTCCCTTACCTTTTTGCTCTGGTGACAACTCACTTCCCCTCATTTCCTGTCTTGGTGACAGTGGTCACCAAGATAAATAGAGCATAAACCTCCCGAGCAGGGACACAGACAGCTATAGAAACTTGGCAGAGGTTCTAACTAGGGAACGCACCGATACCGGTTACTCGCTATCTAGTAACGTTATTTTTTTTCGCCACTCGCCGATACCGGGTACCAGTGCATTGTGCCCCGATTATCAGGAAGTTGGGCGGCGGATCATGGCCTGTCGCCCGGCTTCTTGAGTGCCTCTGAAGCCGGCGATCTAGCGAAAGATCAGAGGCTGTCTGGCTTCCTGACCAATCAGGAAGACGGGCGGCGAGTCATGACCCACCTTGGCTGGGAAGCTGGCTTCCCTTGCTCCTAGGCCAGGGGTAGGCAACCCTGGCTCTCCAGCTGTGCTGAAACTACAAATCCCATCATGCTTCTGCCTCTGGGAGTCATGCCTGTGGCTTGCAATGCTTATGGGATTTGTAGTTTCAGCACAGCTGGAGAGCCAAGGTTGCCTACCCCTGGCCTAGGCAGCCTGGCTTCCTGACCAATCAGGAAGCCGGGCGGCACGTAATGGCCCGCCTTCCTGATTGGTTAGGAAGCCAGGCTGCTTAGCAACATGTGAAGTTGGCTTCCTAGCCCATCAGGAAGTCGGGCGGCACATCATTCCTAGTCTTCCGATGGGCTAGGAAGCCAGCTTCACATGTTCCTAGGCAGCCTGGCTCCCGGACCAATCAGGAAGCCGGTTGGAAAGGAAGCCGGCTCCATGCTCCCTCGATCAACAAGTGACAAAAAGAGAAAAAAGCCCAAAAAGCATACCAATGCAGCCGCCCCATCTAAGGACAGGTAAGCTGTGATACATTACGTCTCGGCTTTGGGTTTAGATACACTTTAACCCAGGGGTGGGCAACTCCGGCCCTCCAGCTGTGCTTTAACTACAAATCCCAACATGCCTCTGCGAGTATGCCTGTAACTGTCATTCTTGCAATGCCTCATGGGACTTGTAGTTCCACAACAGTTGGAGGGCCGGAGTTTCCCACCATTGCATTCACCTAAACCCTGGAAGTGAGCCCGTTATAGTTGTACTGACCCGCTCAGTCTGAGCACCTCGGCCAGGTGATCGGCTACTAATACGGCTCTCAGGTGGCTGAGCTTGAAGGTGCCTAGACCGGTGCAGGCGTGCAGGGGGACACAGTTCAGGATCAATGCGGCCTGCACACCCTCCGAGGAGGACGGAAGAGGCCGCAGATACGGTGTGAAGTCTCTAAGAATACGAGAGAATGTGTCAGGTCTGTCCAACTGGATGACGAGTCCGGCGTCTGTCAGCTGACATCTCTTCACAGGGAGAATTCCCGGAACATTCAACGTTGTCAGCTTCTGGATCAACTCTGCTGGAACCTGAGGAACAAAAACCACACTTCAGTTTGCTGGAAGAATTCAGTACAATCTACAGTCACTCCTAAATCTGACCTCCGGCCTCCCCTTCAGTCTTATATCTGACCTCCGGCCTCCCCTTCAGTCTTATATCTGACCTCCGGCCTCCCCTTCAGTCTTAGATCTGACCTCCATCCTTGCCTTCAGTCTTAAATCTGAACTCCGGCCTCCCCCTCAGTCTTAAATCTGACCTCCCATTCAGTCTTAGTTCTGAACTCCGGCCTCCCCTTCAGTCTTAGTTCTGAACTCCGGCCTCCCCTTCAGTCTTAGTTCTGAACTCCGGCCTCCCCTTCAGTCTTAGTTCTGAACTCCGGCCTCCCCTTTAGTCTTAAATCTGAACTCCGGCCTCCCCTTTAGTCTTAAATCTGAACTCCGACCTCCCCTTCAGTCTTAAATCTGAACTCCGACCTCCCCTTCATTCGTAAATCTGAACTCAGTCCTACCGTTCTTTTTGCACATCGCACTGGACCGGAAAGGAGGCACTAATGTGCCACGCGATCGGGTGCCGGCGATCGCACTGCGGGCGTGGTTGCGGTGCCATTGACTTTAATGCACCGCCATGCCCTCTCCCGCCCCAAAACAAAGTGAGGCGGCCGGGTTGCATTCCAGAGGCCGAACGCACTGTTTATGGTGTGACTGGGCCCTGAAATGGCTTCCTCTGATATCACTGCAGCTTCCCACAATGTACATTAGAAGCTGCAGCAAGTCACATAGAGCCCGCCTCATTTCCTGGCTGGAGGATGTCCAGCGTCATCTAGCGCTTTCCTCGCCAGTCTGACTGTCCCCGGTCCCACCCCTTTCATTCATTGTATTTCAGTTTTTTCAGTCATGGAGGCTCAGCAACACATGTGGGTGTTACCTATGAAAATGGAGCTTGCCCAGGAACACCCACTCCCCCAGACTGACATCCATCCGTCAAGGCATTTTGATGCAAGCAGTGGGCTGGCTCCTCCCAACAGTCAGCCCACTGCTTGCATTAGGGCTCTTTAGAAAAGTACTGAGGCAGGGTGATGTTTTCAGGAAGAAATGTACATCACCCTGCCGTCCCCTCCCACCAACTATGATCTGCCAGCATCGCATAGAGAAGGACAGACACCCAGTGATGACATAACTAGGTCATAACTAGGCTGACATAATATAATAATGTATGTAATGAACACTGAAAGGTTTTATGCATAAATGTCATGATAATGAGGGGGGAGGGGCTAAGGAAGTAAATTATCAGCAGATTAAATTTCGGCTTTAGCTGAAACGTAACTGAAAGAGATCCGGGTGGTGTATTCTACAACTTTATATGATGGAACTATTTTTGTTTTACTTGAGGCTTTATAATTGGTACTCGCCGTTTCCTAAAGCATGATAGCAGTGATCTGAGTGAGGCCTCTGTGAAATCATTGTGACGGACTTCCCGTCTGTAATAATCCCGTGCGGACTTCCTCCATAAATCACAATTTATAATGCAGCTGAATCATCTGACAGCAATAAAATGAGTTCCTGATGTGGAAAACCCTTCTATAGAGAGCAGTGAAATGCCTCGAGCAGTGTTGCTGCTTGCAGAACGCTGGGACAGGGAGTTCTAAGGTACATTTTAAAAAAAAGTGCTGCCC
>NW_017306324.1:635382-638774 GCF_000935625.1 Nanorana parkeri
GCATGCTGGGGCTTGTAGTGCCGCATATATTTTGTTAGGGTGGCAATCCATGATGGGACTTGTAGTGCTGCAGATTACATAAGGGTGGCGGTGTGTGCTTGAAATAGTAGTGTCATAGGTTACACTAGGGTGGCAGGGCATGCTGGGACTTGTAGTTGCATAGATGTCACTAGGCTGGCAATAAATGCTAGGACTTGCAATGGCATACATGTCACTCTGGTGGCAATATATGCTGGGACTTGTGGTGCCATAGATGACACTACAGTGGTAATGCAAACAGGGACTTGTAGTGCCATAGTTAACACTAGGGTGGTGGTGCATACTGTGACTTGTAGTGTTATATATAATACTTGAGTGACAGTGCACACTGGGACTTGTAGTTGCATATATACTTGAGTGACAGTGCACACTGGGACTTGTAGTTGCAAGCATATGTCACTAGAGTGGCAATGCATGGTGGGACTTGTAGTACTATCGATGTTACTAGGGTGGCAATGCATGCTGGGAGTTATAGTGCCATAGATATCACTTGGGAATCAGAGCATGATGGGAGCCATAGTGCCATAAATGTCGCTAGACTGGCAATGCATGCTGGAACTTGTAGTATCATACACCATAGAAGCAGTGCACGCTATGACTTGTTGTGCCACAGATTATACTAGGCTGGCATGCTTCTCATTCCCCTCCCCTCACTTGCCATGTGCACCTCTCCCTCGGGGAAGGAATTCCGCAGCGCTCCCCGGGGAACCAGGAAGTCCCGGCTCTTCAGGTTCTTCTGGCTGCTCTCTTTGAACCAGACGGCAGAGGGCGCCCCGCACTCCCGGAGGGCAGCACCGAGCACCCGCAGAGTCTCCGACACCCACAGCGGCCCCGACTCTCCGCTGTCGCCCGTCTCCATGGCAGCAGTTCATATGCGGAACCTTCGCGCTGTTCTAGAGTTTCCTGCCGGGAGGAAATAACCGGCTCCCCATTGCGGTGTTGAGGGAGTGACCTTACCCAAGTGCTGTGCTAGGAAGCCATGTTTGTTGTGGGAAGAGCTGGCAAATTTCAGAATCAGCAAGTGAGTGCAATGCAACATGGAACTGACATTTACCGACTTTGCAAAATAAGTTCTGGGGTTCTCACCCTCATTCCAGTTTTAGTCTATAGTAAGCCACCGGCCTAAGCTGGCATGCAGGACTTTTAAACTGAGTACCTGTTCTAAGATGGTATATCGGCACGTAGTGAAACCAGGGTATCAGGAGGATAGACCAGAGAGTCAGCAATGGCAGCATTAATATTCCTTACTGCCAGCAATACTATTAAACATAAATGCAGCATTAGATTCTGCAGGGGTGGGGCATTTGATTGTGTAGGGGTGGGGCATTCAGTTCTGCAGAGGTGGGGCATTACCACTGTGGTCTGCTGATTGTTCCACTGCACACTGAGTGCTGGGCCAAAATATCTGACTTTTAGGTGCATGGTTTAATAAAGACTATAGATTAGATTATAGTAATATGGTCCAAACAAGCTGCACTAAACTGGTCCCACGCTTACACATATATCCAGTGGCAGACAAAGTCAGGACCAATGTTTAGGCCTCCATTACAGTTCTAGCGAAATAAAAAGACCTATTTACTATGTATTCAATGACCGCTAGAAATAAATGAGAAGTGGCCAAATCTACATATACATGGACAACAGACTGACAATAATGGTGAATCTGGGGGGCCACCTCTACAGGGCTCGTCTAACTCTGTCTCCCAGCCCGGAAATAAGCAGCATAGAAGTCAATGGGGATGTGCTGCACAGGTGCGGCCCGGAGAAGGAGATGTCCATTGCAGAATGTAAACGAACAAAGGACGGGCCCTGTTGGAACTCGGTAAGTATTCATCTGTGCAGAGCGAAGGAGGGATCGTTGATGTCATCTTAAAGGGGCCAAAAGGATACGGGCACTTTGTTTTACAGTGACGCTATCCTTTAATTTTAGTGCACTGTAACAAGTGGTTAAAGCCCAATTACATCTTTAATTCCCACAGTAGCTTTTCAAAGTCCCACCCCCAAGGAGGTCTTTCATTCACTCCCATGACATCACAAGTCTTCCTCCTTCCATCTTGGCCACCGGCATGTTCTGCGCATGCCCGCCACCATCTTGGAGGCGGAGCGTATGACGTCACATGACAGTGACGTCACACGCCAAACTTGGGGTGGCAATATTGGCTGCCCGGGCGTTCCGCACATGCGCACCGCCATTTTGGAGTAGATCTTGGTATACACCTAGATGGCGGCGCTTGAACATGCGGCCGCCGCCATCCTGGTGTATACCAAGATCTACTCCAAAATGGCGGCGTGCATATGGCGATACGGCCGCCGCTCTTTCTCCAGTTACAGTGTTTCGGATTCGGAGGCTCGTTGCCTTCGAATTCAAAACAACATTAAAATTTGTTTCCTTTGACGAAACAAATGAAAATGTTTTTTTGTTTTTATTTGTTTCGTCCGGGGACAAATTTTTCTGTGATGGCAAAAAAGTTTCTTAAAATAACAAAATTCTAGCAGTGATTGTGGTTTTCGTTCATTTCCAAAAATCGAGTGTGAAAATCAAAAAATCAAACAGCATTGGTCCAGCCTCTTATCGAATGTTCTGATGAGATTATTCCTATGAACGTTCATATAAAAACCTAGCAGTGTATGGCCGGCTTGTCTTTCCTATCATGAATAGAAGGAACCTTCTGGAGCCAGAACAGGTTTCCTTTAAGGATCACGGGCCATATGTTGAAGGTCTATTCAGTGTTTTGCACATTATAATTACCCGGCAGTAATTAGCGGGCGCTCAGTCGGCTAAATTCTTAATTAAAGACCTTTATTCAGCCGGAGGTTACAAAAAAAATCCCCATTCACCTCCATTCTTAAGGTCTGTAGGATTGTCCCTTGTTGTTGTTAGTTTGTTGGACCGGTATACAAATAATTTGATTTGTGTGATATTTTGTGATACGTGGTGATGTGCCCAACCATTAGGCTCCGTCCACGTTTGGGCTCCCATTAGCATGTGTTCAGGCAACACGTGTGACACAAAAATGCAAAGGACAAGACACACGCAAAGCTCGCAGCTCAAACTGCTGCATGAGGATCATTGAAATGAACAGGCTGACGCACCGCAAACGCGGACGGATGTGCACAAAAACAAAACGCGGTCACTCACGCCACAAGTGTACGCCAAGTGTGAACTGGGCCTTAGGGCTATGTGTACCTTTGGGACCCTGTTTCGTGTTAAACCCACATTCAGGGTATCACATGAAACATGGTCACATCACAAAAGCTCTGCCAACCTCCATCCTGCCCCCCCCCACTTTCCTGAATCATGGGGTTCTTCTGCCCGCAGGCTGCTTCAGTGTGGCTGTACTTGGCTCCGCCCA
>NW_017306324.1:638830-640660 GCF_000935625.1 Nanorana parkeri
CCCCCCCCCCCCCCAATAGAAAATGGCAACCAGATGGAGGGGGCGGCAGGGTAAGTTTAATATTTTTTTATTATTGTAACTTTTTTATTACTTTTTTACATTTCTTTTATATTTTATTAAGTTTTTTTACATTTTTAAATTTTTATTTATAATCTTTTACTTTTTTATTTTTTATAATTGTTTTATCTTATTATATTTTTTACCTATTTATTTTTCTAATTTTTTTATTATATTTGTTTACTTTTGAATCACCTTTTTTGTTTTTTAATTTTATTTATTAATATTTTTTACTTTTTTTTTAATTTTTATTTTTTTAATCATTTTTAATCAATTTTTTTTTGTTACAGTTAACTTTATTGCTATCACACAGGAGCTAACAAGCAGGAGGACAGACCTGCAACCTTATTACAAGTGATCTTGGTCGACTTTGCTGAGATCACTTGTAAGCGAAAAAGCGGCTTTCCCCCTCTACATGCCCAAAGCAGAGCTAAATGTAGAAAACAACTACCCGCCTGGCGCCCGGAACTGCATGTCCTGGGCGTCGGGAGATTCTACACCCCTGCCGCCCCGAGGCCGGGCCTTGGTGACCTTCTCGAAAATCCGTCCCTGTCAACAGGGAATAAAATTCAGTTGTGTTTTCTGAATGCAAAATCAATGCTAAAGCTTCACATTCCAATGTCATATCTCTACATAATGATGACATACTGTATATCGCAAGACCTCTGGTATTATTTTGGAGATGGTCGTAACCTAGTCATTGTTGTCAGCCAGTTTAGGTTGAGATGAGGCGGACTTCGATCTCCTTTATTAGAATCTCTGAACAGGATGATGGAAGCGTAGAGGAAAAGGTAACTTGTCGTTTTTGTAACTTGTAGCGAGGGTTCAGCCGGTGTAGTTATCTTTTAAATATGCCGAAGAACATGCAAAACTTGAAACCTTGTTTTAGCAAGTGTGAACCTGCCTACAAAAGTGTGCTTGTGTGGGTTTCCTCCGGGTACTCCGGTTTTCTCCCACACTCCAAAGACATGCTGGGAGGTTAATTGGCCCCTGTCTAAATTGGCCCTTGTATGTAGGCAAATATCTTAGATTACCTTACCTTAGATTGTAAGCTCCTACATGTTTTATTTTTTATATTTAAAACGAATTCAATATATAATATTAAGGAGAAAAAAAATCTATCTATCTATCTATCTATCTACACTATATATTGGTAGATAGATATACTTTGTTTCAGTCTTCTCTACAGCTGTGCAATCTTGCTTTACATTCGCTTTAATATAAAGATGAATACTCGAAAGGGTAAACCAGACTGAGAAACTTTGGTACGGATGAGATATTATCTGCTGTTTGTGAAAAGCCACAATGACACATCGCAGTAAATCATTTTCAGCCGTTTTATCTTGAGGTTATTGTCTCTCTCTCTTTTTTTTCCCCCCTCTTGTATGCCGGTTGGTGTCATACAACAGATTCCCACATTTAATATTCGTTTGCTCAAACGACATCCCATGGTCTTCTGACTCCTCCAGCGATGAGGGTAAACAGTGCGATTATTTGTTTCACAGAGGACTGGGAAGAGTAAAGCAGCAGAGATATTAATTCTGTAAAATTATGGTTTTGTAATGTTTGTTCATTTTATTTACGAGAATTTTGGGCAGGTTGCGACAGCCAGCCACAAGAAGATATTAGTCACGGGTTACTTCCTAAATGACATAATGATGTATTGCAACATAGATGTTCTAGTCCAACAAGCTGTACTCGTGAAATAGGTCTTTTAGAACAGGGCCGTGCTTTTTTAGGGACAGGCCTGTGTTTTGAAGATTGGTGCTTGGA
>NW_017306324.1:640906-661983 GCF_000935625.1 Nanorana parkeri
AACTTTTTAAGACAACTCTCTTTTTGTGTATGTTAAATTATTAGTATTATTGAGTTCAGAAGCACATGGGAGACTTTAGCAGTTCGCTCATGCTCCTAAAATTGCTAGCTATGAAATATTAAAGAAGAACAGAAGAACATCACTCCCCCCGCCCCCCTTCCCTGTTCCTTCTTTATCCCCATTTACCTGTGGCCCACCCAGCTAGGAGCTGCTGTTCTGCTGACCGAGGCCAGGTCCTGTGCCGCCATCTTCCTCCACTCGATCATCAGGAGCTGGCTGTCTCTTCCCGGTTAAGGCAGTCAGTCACCGATGATCCACCTACGAGTCTGACCTTCAGCCGCTCTATTACCCCTGGACCTGTGATGTAGATATCCCAGGAGGCCGAGGGACCACGGTCACTTAAAGGTCCACTCTAAGAGTGACAATCTATACCAAGATAGAACGTATGGTTCTCTATGATGAGGGCTACAAAGGTGCCAGCTATTAACCACGTAGATGTGGAGCCTTACACAATCATGTGTGATTAATATGTAGGAATCTCCAAAGCTTTTATTTATAGCTTTGGATAGAGTAAAACAGTTTTAGAATGCCTTTCAGAGTATTTTTGCTGTCTGTGTTACATTGGCAAGATTTCCCCATATGCCCTGTCCTGGGGACACAACAGTAAGTGAGAGGAAATCTCTACAAAGTGAGGGGAATTCACCTCTTAGACAGTTGTCACAGGATGCCCTATTGGAAGATTTCTCCTTGCCCCTTGCTCTGGTGATAACTCTACAATTTTGGATTTGCTATCACTTTCGAGGCCAAAAGGACCAATAGAAAAAGTTAATCTCCCCCATGGAGACTCAGACAGGAAGAAAAACTCAACAGAGGTTCTAACGCACCCACACTCTATCCAAATTTTGACTGTACATGGCCTTTATTGCCAACTATATGCTACTTGTGAAACATAAGATGTTATGTCTGTATAACAGGGGTAGCCAAGCTTTGGCCCTTCAGCTGTGGTGATGATACAAGTCCCATATGAGGCATTGCAAGACTCTGGCAGCCACAGGCATGACTCCTAGAGGCAGCTGCATAATGGGGTTTGTAGTTTCAGCAGAGCTGGGGGGTGGGGGGGGGGCAAAGTTTGGCTACCCCTGCTGTAAAGAGATTAAGCCCTACTCTTATGAGTTCATTTAAAAAGCAGTGGCATGGCCCAAGCTTGCTCAAAACGGTCAGTGAAACCCCACTCCCAGCCCAATCAGTTGCGACCAGGGCATTCCCTACCCCGCAGCTACATGTAACAAAGGGGCGGCGAATGCCCTGGCTGCAACTGATTTGGCCGGGGTAAGGTGTTACTGACAGTGTGAGATTTGGGCAAATTCGGATCGCACCATGCCCACGCACATCTTAAAGCCACAATCTATATGGTGATTGATACCCTTATGGCCTCATTCACACTGTGTTAACTCAGGGCGTACAGGTCCATGCGCCGTGCATGCCCTTATCGGGCCGTTCCTGGGAGGGGCAGGTGCTGTGCGTGATTACAGGCAGCAGCCTGTTCTTTTTTATGGGAGGACGAGGCTGTATGCTGTCATATGCACACCCGAACTGCACATCTGTGCGGGCCCAGGTTGTCCGTGCTCGGACGCAGACAGGAAGCATCCTGTCTGCATCCAAGTACGGACACGGGGAACGGAACGGATGTGCAGTATGGGTGTGCGTATGGCTGCGTCCTCCCATAGGGAACAACAGGCTGCTACACGCAACACGGAGCGGAATAGGGGCATGCATATGTATGGAACAGCCCGATATAGGTGTGCATGCCGCACGGACGTGTGCGGCCCGAGTTAGCGCAGTGTGAATGAGACCTATGTATAGCAATTAGTAACATGACTGGGCCAGTCAAAACGGAACACCTTTCTGTGTTATATATAACACACCTGAGACACAAAAGTGACCCACTTTTCGGCCTGTGCACATTTGATATATGCCCCCCACTTCATAAAAATGAGTGACAGTTCATACACATGTGTACAGCGACGCAGTCGGCATGACTGGGGTATTTTTTATAAATGGACCATTTAAATTAACGACAAATACAATTTATATTTTGAATTATTTTTATTTATTCTTTTATCATTTATCAGCACACAGGTCAGAGCCTGCAGCGCATGTGTTACAATTACACAACATTTACTTTTTGCACAATATAAACGCATACAATGAGATCCCTTACTTTGGAGAGCTTGAGGTCTGAAGAACCTAAATGCAAAGAGACTTTAAAGTGTACCTGTAGCGATCAGAACGTTCCTAAATTGCCACTTCAATGCAAGAGCAGGCACCACCAAGTGCTTGTGTGTTTGTTTTAAAGAGCCTGGGGCCCCGGAAACTCGCTTCTCGTAGTTTTCCCATCACCCATTCCAGGGCTCGTGGGGTAATGTAGCAGGAAATGAATATGAGGAACCTGAAGTTATTGAGTAAAAGAAGCCATTCAGTAACTTTATGATGGATGCTATTACCTACAGGTACCTGAGGCTATCGATTTTCTAAAAGGCCGTTCAGTAACCTTACGATGGACACTATTTTTGATACAGATAAAAAAAAAGTAATATGTGTTATTGAGTTATGATCTTTGATTTTTAACCCCCTCCTCAAAGATATGGAGGTTAAGGGCGTATTTATACTGCTGCAATTCGTTGGGGTATATTGCACTAGGGTAGCCCATTTATTTCGAATGGGCTGCCAACACACAACAGAAAAAGAAATGCACACGACCCTTATTTATAATGCAGGCCACCCCGACACATGTGCGTTGGCTGCTACCGTACAGTTGGTTGGGGTGCCATTCATAATACATGGCAACTCACAGCAGTTGGCTAGATGCATTAATGTGCATTACGGTAACCGGTGCTAAAATGTCACCTTTAATGTGCATTGCTGCAACACACAAGTCTGAATGCACCTTGAAAGTCAGCTTGGAGCAGATGTATAATCAAAAGCATGTGCAGATGTAGAATTGACCTCTGTTGGATGGAATCATGTTGTGGATATTGGTTGGTAGTGCCCACATAAAAACTGCTTGTCCATGCAATAAAACACAGGCAGTCAATGCAGTGGGAGCAGGTTAGTAGCTAACAAGGGCCCCTGTAATGCCAAGGAAAACATGGCCGAGCTACAAGTTTGAGTCAAAGTGTGGAGGAAGTGTGCATGGGTCCACAAAAAAAAAAATTGGGCTCATGCAATAATCTAATATAGCCCCTGTAGCACTGGGGGGTCCCCGGTTCAAATCCCGGTCAGGACACTCTCTGCATGGAGTTTGCATGTTCTCCCCATGCTTGCGTAGGTTTCCTCCGGGTACTCCGGTTTCCTCCCACACGCCACAGACATGCCTGAAGGTTAATTGGATCCTGTGTAAATCGGCACTGTATGTCTGTACAATAGGGACCTTAGATTGTAAGCTCCTCGGGGGCAGGGACTGATGTGAATGTGCGGCTATGTGAAGTGTTGCGTAAAACGTCAGCGCTCTATAAATACCTGTAATAAATAAATGATAATATTCAGTCTTATGTTATTGTAATTGTACACGCTTTCATGTAATGGGTCTTAATGTGCCCTGCATATGAATCGTTGACGTTTTAGCTTGTCTCAGCAGTCACCTGATCTCTGCTATGTCAGCTGCCCAAAATCATGAGATGATTTATTAACCTGGTGCTCAATCTCAATCTCAGGCTCGAGGACCACACGTGGCCCTTTGGGACTTGTTGCGCAGCCTTTGGAGCACAGCAGTCAGTACTGACAGTGGGAACATTCCTTTGTAATGTGGCTGTGATCCCTAGCGGTCTCTTGTAACATGTCCTTAGTCCCTAACTGCCTCCAGGAGCATGTGTCCATACTTGTAGCAAAACGCACTCCTTACTGGAATGTCCCTTGTGGTGGATGCTGTAGTGACTGCGGATGAAGCCTATTCAGATCCAAATAGTAAAATATGTTACCTGTGCACCATGGTTCAATCTTCAAGCAGTGATCATTTTATTGATGTACACACATCTTGTCACATTGCAACGTTTCGGGGCCACTCAGGGTCCCTTCATTAGGCATGATGAAGGGACCCCGAGTAGCTCCGTACTTGCAGCAAGTCAGCAGTCTCGTCGTAAGAGAAGAGCGGACCACAAGATTTTATTAGTTCAGAAACAGTTTGTAAGTTGCAGAAGTTCTTAAAGAAAAAACAACGCGTTTCGAGGATACAAACCAGCCCCCTTCATCAGGGCTAGAAATAGAATTCATAAAATTTTAGTTGTACAATAAGATACGAACTAAACTAAAAAGGTTATTTCATTTAACAAAGTTCTCCGATTAGTAGCTGAAGAATTGTATATCAAAAATAAAAAAAGGTCTGAGCACTAAATGGTTTATTCTTCCCTAAAAGAATGGATCCGGGCTATTAAAATGTTCTGGAGCTCTCTTCTCTTTTGACTTGACAATTCTACTCCAAGTACCTTGTGTGTGGCCACTGCATACTGTATGAAATAAGGACTCCCAAATCCATTTGGGGTGCTTACATACGACCAGCATTCCACCACCTTTTCTATTTATCTCTTGTAAGATGTCCGTATTCTATGATAAGTAACAACAATGAAGATCACCAGCACTAGCAGGATGAGAATAAATCCAGAAGTTCTATTTATTGTAGAACAATGTCACATGTGTAACATAGCCAACGTTTCGGAACCACGCAGGGTCCCTTCATCATGGCAAACATAGTGGCACTAGGCACATATAGTTAGGTCACTATGTTTGCCCTGATGAAGGGACCCTGCGTGGTTCCGAAACGTTGGCTATGTTACACATGTGACATTGTTCTACAATAAATAGAACTTCTGGATTCATTCTCATCCTGCGAGTTCTGGTTATCTTCATTGTTGTTACTTCTGGATATGCACAGCGCCATCCGTGGGCATTACTACAAGCACCGCCGCTATTTCAAACACTGGCCTGAATTGTTGTATGGTGTGCGGGGGACATCTTTGTTTATTCACATTTTCTCTCTCTCTCTCTCAGACAAAATCTGGAGCAGTTGCCCATGGCAACCAATCAGCTTCCTTCTTTCATTTTTAAAGTTTAACTGAACAAACTGAAAAGAGAAGCTGATTGGTCACTATGGCCAGATTCTGTCTGCTCCGGTTTTGATAAATTCTCCCCTGTCTGTTTTGTCCCCTGTTGACATCAGGAGCTACAGTTGAATGTAAATCTTTTATAAATACGCTTGCACAATTAAAATTTAAGGTTGAATATTGAGATTGTTGCAGGAGCCCCTTCGTGACTGGTCCTCTTTACAAGCTCAAGCAGACCCTTGTATTGGATGACAGGTTCCCATATCCTATCCACCAGAGACTTTCATTCGCACACTGTCATTTTCCAGTGCAAGTTCGGATCTGACCGTTGGTTGTAGAGCAGCTTGGAACCTTTCCAACGTAGAAAATCGCTATACATGCATCCCTGTGGAGAGATTTTATTAGGGTGTAGAAATTTTCAGGCCTTATGGGATGAAGGGTCTATGGGAAAAGGAGAGATATACTTTTATTTTTCCCCTAAATAGAGTAGAATTTTCTATGCTAGAAATAAAATAGACTAATAACCCCCCATAAAAAAAAAGATACACAGGACTCCTGTAAATAAACACTAAGGGGTCTATTTATAAACAATTTGCAGAGCTATTTGCCCTGTGAATGTGCAATAAGAGGCAACAAATGAATGTACTTAGTATATATTCTCTTCAGGTCACATGTGATGTAATACCAAATTATGGCCATTAGATGGAGCGGAAGAGCAGTGAAAATTAGAATTCTGTTCCTATGCTCCTCAGCGCCATCTAATGGCCATCATGTGGTATTACATTACATTTTACCTGAAAGGAATATATACTAGGGACATTTGTTTTTGCCTCTATTCTCACAGAAGGAACATAATTAGATATTCGCAATGGCTCTGCAAATTGTTTATAAATAGACCCCTAATTGATGCTAAGAGGACATCAATTGGTGATCTAAGGTGTATAGCGAGAAGGACATACAATTGCTGAGCCTCAGGGTCATTATTTATTACAGGTATTTATATAGCGCTGACAATTTACGCAGTACTATACATAGTTGCACATTCAAATCAGTCCCCGCCCTCAAGGAGCTTACAATCTAAGGTCCCTATCTCACATGCATACATAGAGGGTCAACTTAGACAGGAGCCAATTAACTTACCACACACATTTGACAACCGCAGAGGAGGGAATCCTCACAAATATCACATCACATTAACCTACCAGCATGTCTTTGGAGTGTGTAAGGAAACCAGAGTACCCGGAGGAAACCCACACAAGCACAGGGAGAACATGCAAACTCCTTACAGACAGTGACCTGGCCAGGATTTGAACCAGGGACCCCCAGTGCTGCAAGGCAGAAGTGCTAACCTCAGAGTTCCTATGCAGGAAGACACATTTGACAACCGCAGAGGAGGGAATCCTCACAAATATCTCATCACGTTTCAGTTTTCCACCATCTCCCCACTGTTTTCCTGAGTGCTGCGCACAGCCAAGAGGTGATCTGAGAATTCATGTTCACGCCAGACCAACTTCTGACTGTCTACAGCAAAAGGACGGCAAATGTAGATGGGACCCATAGTGTATGAGCGTCATGGACAGATGTTATTTTAACTCAAACCGCAAAACACTTTCCCTGACAAAAAGTAGTTTATATTTACATTTTAGAACACATCCCCCAGAGGGTGGAGGCCACTTTGTGAACTGACTTAAAGCATATCTAAACCCAAGAAGAAAAAAAATTAATAAATATATATATATATATTATATATATTGCAGATTATTAGTCATTAGATGTGGTGGCTGCATTCATTTTCATTCTTAAGGTTTTTTTTTTCCACCTGATAATTTTACCTGCCATTTCCTGCCCTAGGGTGACAACACTAACTGTATAGCATCTTTGGAGGAACAGTGTTGTCACCCCAGCAAAGGAAGTGTGTCAGAACTACAAAGCACCTCCCCCTCTCTTCTCTGCAGCATTAAGGGGAGGCATTCTGTAGTCCACAAATAATGCTGTAGGGTATACAGGAAGTTGGGCATACACTGGATTGCTGTCAAAAAGCACTTACAGATGCAACATAAGACTTTCAATGGTATATTTAACCAACAAAAAGGGGAGCAAATAAGAGAAGGTCATAGTTAGGATTTACATACAATTTAAAATAATTGAAAATAACATCCACTGCTTTAAAGCTGAACTCCAGGCAGATATGTCAAATGAAGGAACGCAGTGTTGCATTCCTTAAAATGAATTATTAACAATTAGATTTGTTTGAATTGTTTTTGGCCTCCTGTAATCCCATGTTCAGCAGGCTGGGAGAGGGAGGGGCAGCCCTGGGAGCCAATCCGGTGAACTGCAAGGAAAGAATGTACCAATAGGAGGGGAGAGCAGACAAATGAGCTCATCAGTTGTTTTCTGCTCCCTACTAGTCCAGTTGTCCACAGGCTGGGGGCAGGGAGGTGACCAAACTGTATAGCTTAAGTGCACTAGAGAAAAGTCAGGTCACTGACCTGGCTGTGCATATATCAGAACTGGATGGACAGAAATACAGATCCCTTGGTAAAACGACTCTCATATATGTATTTGAACTGTTTACTTAGCCGTTTGCCTGGAGTTTAGCTTCAAGCTCACAAGATTGCTTCCACTGTTGTGTGCAATGGAACAAGGTCACATTATTGGATAAACAAATGACCACAAAACGTTAAACATTTGTCTGCTTCAATCAGCGCGACAATGATTGATTTGATGGAACGGGTTCTATTCCAGCGTCATGGAGAGTTTTCATCTCAGAACATCTCCGGTGGGTTGGAAGAGAGAGAGCTTTGGAGCGACACGATATTCCCGATGGCGAGACGGTGCTTGGGCTCAACGGGAGTGATCGTGTCATTCCAAGGCAGAGCCTCTCCGGGGGGCACCGTGGATGGCAAGTGTCAATGGCAAGTCAAGAAGTGCTGGAAATGAAAGAGTTCAAAACACAAATCAGTAGAACACATGCTGCCGGAATAGCTGGTTCGTTTTTTTTGGGCCAACAAGGAACCCAAAAGCCTACGAGTGACTTGGACATCCTAAACCAAGAATATCAGGGTGTTTGGTGCTACCATAGACAGACCTATCCCAGCAAACTTTAATCCCAAATCCACTGTTAAATGAAAGATTAGGTACCTCAGGACTTGCTGCCTTCGCTTCTATAGTCATCTTCCCTCCAGAACTGACTCCCGCAGACTCACCACTCCGAGGTCTACCACCATTCCTGTTCCAGACCAAATGATGCCTGCCTTCTTTAAACCCACTTCCCATAAGCCCAATAGGTCATGGACCTTGCCTCTTTGGGGGTAAATAATCAAGCCACCCTGGACTCAAGGAAATGCTGCAAGCAACAGCTCCACGGCATTACACGGCACCTTTCTCTGCAGATTTTGGAACCCACCCACCGCCAGGGGACATCATAGAAGACTAGAGATGAGCTCAGGTTTGGACCAGACCTGAGTTCCTCCGAACATGGAAGGAACTCCTCCCAAACTCCTTCCTTACTGCCCAATCAACTGCTAATTCCCCGCCCGAAGCTTGACATAAGCAAAATGGGTGCAGTGATGTCATTGACCTTATGTGGCTTCATAGCTCACAGAGCTCATGTTCCAACTGGATTCATTTTGAACCTGAGCTCATCCCTATAGAGCCTTAGTTCTCAACTGATGGGTCGTGACCCAAAAGTGGGTCGCGACCCCATGTTCAGAGGGTCGCCACGTGCTTTCCACTTTTCTAGGTGAGAGACTCCTCAACCTCCTCCTAGCGCACCACCGTCTGTTCTCACGCCAAGCAACCATTCAAAATATGCTGCCCGGCGCTGTGTGTCAGCTTGAGATGGAGTGGGCTGAAAGTATGGCCTTAAGGCCCCGTTCACACCTGAGCGTTTTAACGCGCGTTCCTACGCTCGGTAAAACGCGCAACAGGTGAAAACCCATGCTTGCCTATGGGCATGGTTCTCACCTGCGCGTTTTACCGCCCGTTCATTCGCGGAATAAAACGCCATACGCCCAAAGAAGTACATGAGCTTCTTTGGGGCGTATTGACACCCGTATCCCGCTGTTATCAACCGGATACCCCCTCGGAAACTCGCGTTTGACGTGCGTTTCTTTTACCGCAAATCGCGGTAAAACCGCGCTGCAAGAAACGCGCTGCAAACGCGAGTTTCCAATACGCTAAGGTGTGAACCCAGCCTAAGGGAGCTCCATCCATATGTGCATTGCATACAGCTCCCTTGCGGGCCCTGTCAGGGGCGTATCTGCCTGGCGTTTGCCTGGAGCGGCAGATTCGCTGAGGGCGGCGTTGCTGCCTTGCCTAGACACCACTCCAGTTCCCATAAGGTAGGGAGGCTGGGTGGATCTTAAAAAAAAAGTGAGTGTGTATATGCGTGTGTGAGAATGTCTGTGGTTGGGTGTCTGCCAGTGTTTTTGAGGGTCCGTTCACACTAGTACACAGTCCCATGTGATTAATGCACTGTACCATGCAATCGCACCTACTGCACATTCTGGTGGAAAGTGCGTTGCATTGCCATTAATTTGAATGACACCCCAAACGCACCTCCTGCCCACAGTCCGATCGCCTGCACCCAAACGCCTGGTACTGCAATGCCGTGAATTCCATTGCAGTGCGACTTGGGCCGTGACTTAATGACCAAGGACAAATGTGGATCCTGAGGTTACACAGGTTGAGAACCACTGCTATAGGGGACCCGTGACGTCACATGACTATAGCAAAGATCCATGGAATAAAAGGTATGCATGAAAAAAAGATGGTGGGGGATCTAAGCTAAGGAAAGCAGGAAGCCTAGAATTCTCTTGTAGAGTTCACCGAGAATGGGATGTCCAGGTAACACAATGTGATGGTCAGATGTCCACAAACATTTGGCTAGATGGTGTACAGTCAAACCACCGAGATTTCATCCTGTTCAACATACAGTAGAGTAGGAAAAAAAAAAAACAAATGCAAAAAATAAACCCTTTTTGGTTTCTTTGTTCCATATCCCTCCTCACACATTGGCTTTCATATTGTCTGGCTAGCGATTAGGAGGACTCTTGTCTGTTTATATTTTCAGGAAATGAAAGGAGAACTGCTTCCAGTTTGTAACATTCGAATCACACAACGGTTAGTTTTCTTCAAAGCGCACCGTGGCTTTGCAAGTGGTCAGAGGCTTGCAGGCTTGTAACCCCCACGTCTGTTAAAAGCAATGCTCCCCACGCCTAGTAACCGCATGCTGCTATCATGCCGCACTTCTTCCTGTACAACCCACCGGCGTCCAATGTGCCAGTGTGTTCTCTAACAGTACCATTGATATAGTTCCATTGATACATGCACACATAAATTTTTTGCTTTTCCTTTCAACGGCAGTTGTGGTTTTGCACAGGAAATCAGTAGCTATCTTTAGATTTATCTTACTCCAGAGATGAAGGAAGGCAAAATTATAGAAGACATTAAACCCCTTTTTTTTGTCTTTTAAAAAAGGACAGGCTTTTAATTTAGCAAAACCTTTTTTTTTTTTCTTCTGTTGCTTCAAAGGTCTGAAGTGGCTGCCTTAGATGACACCCAGGGTTCCCCTGTTTATTGGTCATCAGTGCAAAGTAAAACTTACTCCGGCACTGGACTGAATCTAACACAATATGCACTTTCTTTACTAAATATATTAACAAATATGAATATATTGAAGCGACATTCAGCTACATTTTTGGTATAAAAAGTTTTTTAGACCTTACCCTTAGACTGTAGGGGATTGATTTATAAAACATCCACACAGCTGTACGCTGGGCGAACGCCGTTCGCATGGCACTGGATGGAGCCACCATGTTGCTGGGGACAGACAGCAATTCTTCCATCAGCAAAGCCAATCACCACCATATTGCAGAGGGGTGGCCCTAATATAGGTTTTAACCATTCTCTACTCCAGTGGTCTTCAAACTACAGCCCAAGGATCAAATGAGGCCCTTTGCTCGCCTTTAATCAGCCCTTGAGGCACTGTTTCTCCCAATGGCACCAACAATGGGGCACAATTCCTCTCACTGATACCAACAAAGGGGGAACTATTCTTTCCACTGACACCAACAATGGGGTACTATTCCTTCTGCTGACATCCATCGATGGGGCACTAATCCTTCCGCCGTCACCAATGACGAGGTGCTGTTCCTCAAACAAATACCCTGTTTCCCCTAAAATAAGACCTACCCCGAAAATAAGACCTAGTACTATTTTGGGGAATTGCTAAAATATAAGACCTACCCCGAAAATAAGACCTAGTTGTGACCATTCCCAGGGCCGGTGGTTGCATAAGGGGGAACTTGAAGAGCCGCGGGAGAAAATCAGCGGTGCCAATGAAGCCAGCGCTAGAGGAAGTGAGGCGGCAGCGGAGGGAGCAGAGCCGCATAAGGCGATGCTTCTTCTATAGCGCCGGCTCCTGTCACAGGCGGGGTGATACCAAATGCACTCCGTCTGTGAGGAATGGATAGTGAAAGCGCACTTCGCTCATTCTGGCCAGCAATTGGTTACCTAATTGCTCTTGGAAAGGTACGGCACCCCTGATTGCCCTGATCACCATATTCTTAACTTTGCCATTTTGGATTATTTAATTTGGATTTGCGTTAACTTTAAGACCTACCCCGAAAATAAGACCTAGTGTGTTTTTTTGAGCCCCAAAAAATATAAGACAGTGTCCTATTTTCGGGGAAACACGGTACCAACAATGGGGCACTATTTCTTCCACTTACACCCCGGGATGGGACACTATTCCTCTCACCGAGACCAACAATGGGGCACAATTCTTTGCACTGGCACCCATCGATGGGGCACTGTTCCTTCCACTGACAGCAACGATGAGGCGCTATCCCTTTTACTGATACACAACGATGAGGCACTATTCCTCCCACTTACACCAATCACGGTGTACTATTCCTTCCATTGTTACTAGGGATGCACCGACAAGTACTCGTACCACCCAAATGCTCCGATACCTTCACCGATACCAGAACTTCCAGTCAGAGGGAGATTTCCTCTGAACAACAGTGCCACAATGGAACATGGAGCCTGCTTCCCGACCAATCAGGAAGCCAGGCGGCGGGTAATGACTCGCCGCCCAGCTTTCTGATTGCCCGGGAAGCTGGCTTCTTGCTGTTTGGCCGGCTCGATGCTGATTGGCTGGGAAGCCGGCTCCATGCGAGCGGAAGTACCAGTATCGGTACTAGGTTTCAGCGAGTACCGAAATATAAATAACTGTACTAGATACAGAAAAACCAGTATCGGTGCATTCCTAATTGTTACCAATGATGGAGCAGTATTTCTCCACTGTTGCCAACAATGGGGCACTATTCCTTCCATTGACGCCGATGATGAGGCACCATTTCTCCCAAGAATACCAAAAATGGGGCACTATTTCCTCCACTTAACCCAATGTTGTTGCACTATTCTCCCCACTAAGGCTAACCATGAGGCACTACTCATTCCATTGACATTAACAGTGGCACACTATTCATCCTACTGATACCAGTGATAGGGCACCCAATGGTGGGGCACTATTCTCCCCATTAAGGCCAACAATGAAGCACTATTCATTCCACTGACATTAACAGTGGCGCACTATTCATCCTACTGATACCAGTGATGGGATATAATTCCTCCTCCCACTAACCAAAGGCACTAGGTCATGTTTCACTCCCACTGATCACCAAACCAGGAGCATTTTTTACATTATCTACTCCTACTGGCCACAGTCCAGCCCCTAAGGTCTGAAGGACAGTCAACTAGCCCTTTGTTTAGAAAGTTTGAGGACCCCTGCTCTGCACTAACCACATAAAAAAGGGAAAGTTGAAGTTTTGGCAAGAGACACAGACTTTTGTAGTTGGCCTCACAACATTTTTGGGCTTGTGTCTCATGTAACTGGAAGGTAGAGTCTACCTGAGACGTCTCTACATGGACTAGGCTTAGTCAAAGTACAGGTTTTGATAGACAGCTATACGTGTTCAATGTTCGCTTGGCACGCAAAGTCTGCAAAGTGGCTTAATACATGTAGGTGGATCTTTTCTTGCGGTATCATACGGTTTCTGTTATGGCTGTTAATGTACCTTGTACCTTGCCAGGAATTCTCAGTCACTTCCCGCTCTGCCTTCCACAACCAGAACTTCTTCTTTCTGCTCTCTTCTTCCTCAAACAATGATAAGAGCCCTCCTGTGCCCCAAAGAGAGTAGATGATTAACTGGCAGCAGCCAGGGGAGGTCTGGGAGTGTTGTTCAGTTCGAGAACATTGCAGGGTTTGTATGGAGAGCGTCGGAGGAAATTCTGTGCCGGATCAAGAGCTGAATTTGCTGACGATCGGTTAACGGGCCCCAACAGCAGCTGATCCGGTATTGCAACAGCTGCTTTTGGGATTCCGTTGTCCGGTCCCCAGCGGTTATCGCCGCGCCATGTTAAAGGGAGACAGATGGGGGCAACCTGCAAAAGAGCATCGGCAAACATTAAATCAGAGGACATAAGCAAAATAAAATACAGCATTCAAATATTTAAAGCTGAATTCCAGTAAAACATCAAATTATGCAGATAAACTATATGTTCAGGGTTGCCACCTGTCCAGGATTCACCCGGACAGTCCGGTTTTTGAGTCATGTGTCCGGGTTTCAGGCCAGCTGACACCCAAACACTTTTACATTTTTTGACAGGTGTCAGGAAGACTGAGGAGGAGATGTGCGGGCCTGCGGCTCACAGGAAGGCAGCCAAGGTCCCCAGCAAGGGCGGGACCTCAACAGCCTTCTGTGAGCCACAGGCACATGTAAACAGGTGCTATCCCGCACATCTCCTCCTCCGTCTTCCTGCTTCCTGCCTTCAGACCCCTGGTGAGACACACACAGCAAGTCTGCATAGCCTACCTTAGATCCCACACAGCCACCTGAGAGCCCATATAAGACCCCACATAGCCACCTTAGAGCCCACATAAGACCCCACACAGCCACCTAAGAGCCCACCTGAGACACCACACAGCCACCTGAGAACCCATATAGCCCACATGAGTCCCCACATAGCCACCTTGGAGCCCACATAGCCCACCTAAGACCCCACACAGCCACTTGAAAGCCCACATAGCCCATCTAAGAGCCCGCACAGCCCACTTGAAAGCCTGCACAGCCTCCTGAGAGCTCACACAGCCCACCTCATAGCCCGCACAGCCTTGGTGAGAGCCTGCACAGCCCATCTGAGAACCTGCGTAGTCCACCCGAGAGGCAGCACAGCCCTGGGGAGAGCCCGCACAGGCCACCTGGAGACATCAGGGCGCCACCCACATATGCCGCTTGATATTTATTTTGTATTGCTGGAATTTGTAGTCCTCTATAGCCAGTCTCCTTACTCCCTCCCCTGGCTAACTCTCCTCGCTCCTTCTCATGGCTGCCTCTCCTCGCTCTCTCTTCTATATCCTCTAAAAAAGAAAATTGCTGCGCGTGCTGCTAGATCGTTAGGGTTTCACTTGAAGGAAAAGTGGCAACCTTATATATGTTGTACCTAAAAAAAAAAAAGATTTTGTATTTCTGTCTAACCAGTTGTGAGAGTTACATCACCCTGCCACACAGCACAGCCCTGTCTGAAAGCCTGATTTTCCCCTGTTGCAGTTAAGTAACATTTTCAGGTCTTGTCCCTCCTCCACCTTCCAGTCACTGTCCAATCAAAAGAGAAGAAGCTGAGTGATAAGCTCATCTCTCGGTCACTTTGCGCTCTCCTCTTATCAGAATGTTTATTGTTAGCACACGAGCACTGCACCACAACTGACTGCCTCCTTATACTGCTTTCCCTTGCCAATCTGAGCTCGCCATTGGCAGCATAAACGGCAAATAGGGAATTGTGACTAAAGTGTACTTAAAACCCCAAACTTTTTTTCTTGTACAGGGTTTTAGGTCTATGAGCCCTGTCAAGGTTTTTTTTTGTTTTTTTTTCCCTATCCTTGTTCCCCATTGGGTAGACTTCCCTCTACTTCTTTGGGACACAACCGGAAGTGGAAAGAAATCTCTCCCAATTGAAGTGAAATCTATTCAGACAGTTGTAACTGTAACAGTGTCTTATTGTTTTTCGTGGATTTTTCTTTTTTTTAAATGCAGTAAAACACAACAAGGACAGACACCGGCAAACATTCTGCTGAGGAAGGTGAAATCTTCTGGCCGGATTTCTGTTCTTTGTTTCTCACCTGCTGACATACAGGAGGAACGTGTGGGGCTGCTATGAACATTATGTGGGCCTGACCATCATACGGGCCCTCCGCTCTCGAGGAACTACAAGTCTCAGCAATAGCCAAGGAACTTGATGGTCCTTAGTAGCATAACACAAGGCTTTTTGGGGGCAACAACATTCCTCCTTCATCTGGGCTTAAAACAATAATGTGGGGACTTAAAAAAACTCGAAGGACTGAACCAAAGGATTCTCTAAACCGGTGTGGTATGAAGTCTCCTTTTGGACTGTAATTACATGGCATGACCAGCAACCGTTGAAGTCTCCCCCGATGAAGGGAAATGTTGTCCCCTGAAACGCCTTGGCTCTTTTTACCTTTGAGATTGAATAATTAAAAACTTTTCCCCCTGTTTTGGCCTGGCACCCGTTGAATATTGACTTACACATGAAGGGTTAGGTGAGGAAAAGTCCACTTTACCAGCTCTTATTAAGCAGCTATCCACTTCAATAGTTACAGTTAACTAAAGATAGCTCCTCTTTATTTGTTTATACCACGGACCAGTCATCAGGAACAAACCCAAAATTCATATAGGAGTCGTAATTACTACACTTGAGACTCTACGTGTGGGCGAGTGGATACATCCGACTTATTTCATCAGTTATAACCGCCTGGATATTCCTATTGCAACAAGAATACCATCCATCCATTCATCCCTCTGTCTTTCCTTCTTTCCATCCATCCACCCCTCTGTCCGTCCATCCATCCATCTGTCTTTCCATCCATATATCCATCCCTCTGTCTTTCTTTCCATCCATCCATCCCTCTGTCTTTCCTTCAATCCATCCCTCTGTCTTTCCTACCATCCATCCCTCAGTCTTTCCTTCCATCCATCCCTCAGTCTTTCCTTCCATCCATCCCTCAGTCTTTCCTTCCATCCATCCCTCAGTCTTTCCTTCCATCCATCCCTCAGTCTTTCCTTCCATCCATCCCTCTTTCTTTCTTTGCATCCATCCCTCTGTCTTTCCTTCCATCCATCCCTCTGTCTTTCCTTCCATCCATCCCTCTGTCTTTCCTTCCATCCATCCATCTACTAACCTGTCTATCGGACTTTCCATCCATCCATCCACTACTCGTCATCTCTCTACCAATTCCTCCATCCATCTATCGATCCATCCACTGACCTGTCTAGTCATCTCTCTACCAATCCATCCATCCATCCACTACCAATTCCTCCTTTCATCTATCCATCCATCCATCCACTGACCTGTCTAGTCATCTCTCTACCAATTCCTTCATTCATCTATCCACCCATCCATCCATCCACTAACCTGTCTAGACATCTCTCTACCAATTCCTCCATCCATCATCTAGTGTAGTCAGTGTGCCCAATTCTTCTCCTTTATCACACCAGGAACACCATGAGGAGCCTCAGATTAAAGTATGCCTGTCATGAAAGAAATATGTGGCTGCCATGATGGACATGTCCTGCAGATGCTGGGTACCCAGATAAAGGCTTGGCTTCAATGCTAAGTCATTGGCCCGGAACAAGTATAAAGAGAAGTCTGACATTTCTCCAGCTGTCATATGCTGGAAATCACTATATCCGGCCAGGCCTCTAGCATTTTCAGGACCCAGCGCCCTTTGTGTTTTATTCATGACAGCTGTATTTGGAAGTAAATGGAGTGAAACTTCTGATTAGGGATATGGGTCCAGGATGGTCGAATGGAGCTTCTGTAGCCCTTGGGAGCCTTTTATAGCCCATTGGAGCCTTTACAACCATAAAAACAACCTTAATATTGCCTTTCCTATTGGCTCAATTGCATTTTACCATAATGGCAAAATTCTACCAAAATCGCTCTATTTTTGCTGAAATTTTTAGGAACTGAAAATCCTGAATGTCCCTTAAACTGACCACACGTTCCAATCAGACTGTACAATCTTGTTTAGATCCACCAACAACTATGTAGTACAGAGTCCTGTCTGATAGGATGTACATTGATTGGATAGATAAGATTGTATGGTCAGATTGTAACGTATATGGTGGCCCTTGCCTCTATTCTTCATTTCAGCACAGCTGAGACCTGAGGCCGGGATACAAGTAGTTCATTGGCTGGTTTCAAATTTCGCTATGAGCTGTTTATTTAAAAAAAAATACAGATTCCTTGGCTCTGCTCGGGTATACGGTAGTCCCTGTTATTGTACAGAACAGTCTGTAGGAAACCACAAACGTTGTGAAGGGGAATTCCGAAAAATGTTTATGCTGCTTCAAAGTCAGAATCCTGTCTATGCTGGCACAGTGTATGTCTGCCAGCTCTATCTATCTATCTATCTATCTAATTTTATTTTATTACAGGTATTTATATAACACTGACAATTTACACCGCGCTTTACATAGTTGCACTTTCACATCAGTCCTTGCCCTCAAGGAGCTTACAATCTAAGGGCCAATACAGGGCCAATTTAGACATGAGCCAATTAACCTTCCAGGATGTCTTTGGAGTATGGGAGGAAACCCAAGTAGCCAATGAAACCCACACAAGCACAGGGAGAACATGCAAACTCTTTTGCAGATAGTGACCTGGACAGGATTTAAACCAGGGACCCCCTGTGCTGCAAGGCAGAAGCGCTAACCACTACACCACTGTGCTGCCCATATTCATCTTTCCATCCACCCGATGTTCTATTTATCCACCCATCTACTAACATGTCTATTCATCGCTATATTTATGAATTCCTCTATCCACTCATCCATCCATCCATTTTTCTATCCCTTCATCTATCTGACAATTATCTACATACCAATCTCTATGACTTTCCATTCATCCACCCATCCTTACCGGTGTCTTTCCATCCATCCATCCATCCATCCACCCATTCCTCAGACCTTCCATTCATCCACCCATCTAACCTGTCTATTTATCTCTCAGTCTACTTCTCTTCTATCCATCCCTCCCTCCCTCTATTAATCAACTATCTACAAATCAATTTCTCATCCATCCATCCCTCTGTCTCTCCAGGCATCCATTCCTTTAATTTTCCAGTCATCCATCTATCTTATAACCTGTCTATTCATCTTCCATTCCTCCATCCATCCATTTATAGATCCCTCTATCCACTTCTCAAATATTTACTTATCAGTCTCTCTCTGACTTTCCATTAACTAACCTGTCTGTTCATCTCTCCACCAATTGTTCCATCCATCCTTCATCCATTCATCCATTATGTAGTGTAGTCAGTGTGCCCATTTCTTCTCCTTCACCACATCATCCGAGCTGCAAGGGACTTAACGAAATCCCGGGTATCACTTATCCCCAAACGTTCTGCACCAATCAATGGCTAACACGGTACAATACTCTACTACTGGTAGGGCAATGAAGAGGTTCCCTTGAGCCTTTTGCTGACAGCGGCCCCAGTAAACAGACTCCCGGAGGTTATAGCCGCAGGGACTCTGTATACCCGTGTAAGGTCTGCTTTACACTGAAAGTGATTCTGGTGGCTGAAAAGCCGCCACATCGCTTCCAGGGTCTGCTAAACAGAACACCCACCCCACCTGACACCCATCGGCTTGCGTCCTGGGTTTTACTGCCCCACCTGTGGGCCCGGGACCAGCATTGCGGGTGCCGGCAGGGAGCAGTGAGAGAGACCAGCGAACGTCTGTTTGCTGATCTCCTCCCCGCTGAATGAAGTCGGAAGCGACGCTAATGGCATCACTTCTAGTTTCCGAGCTCTCATTCCCCGGCTAGAGAGGTAGGGGAAGAAGCTGATCAAGCATGATCTGATCAGCTTCATTGGGCTGCAAATGGTACATTAGGGGTCTAATAGACCCCTAATGTCACCTTAAAGAGAACCTGTCACCTCCAAAGTGCCATCACATATTGGGATTGTGAGCCCTATGTGATAGAAATAAAGTTAAATAAAAAGAAAAAAAAAATGTTAATAAAATAACTTTAAAAGCACACAATTTTTTTAAAGTCCCCGTCCCCACAAACATACTAATACAACCACTTGTCGGGTGCGCTTACGCATAAAAAAGACGATTGCACCACACATGCGCCAGAGTGAGAGCAATAATTCTAAGGCCAATACTCACGTTTATCTCTAAACTGATGACTTGTACAGGCTTTTAAAGCATTGCCTATGCACCATTTCCCTTACCGTATTTTCTTGCCGTTTGCTGGGATTGGCTAAAGTGCAATACTGCTCCTTCCTGCTCACATGAGCGAATAGCCTAGGCCTTTGGTCACATGATCCTCGCTGAAGGTAAGTATCCACCCCTTCCACAGAGATCACATGACCAAATGCCTAGGGTTTTGGTTATGTAAGCAGTACTGGAGGGAATCTAGAGCAACGTTTTCTCCAGGAACGGGAAATAATTTACCAACCCTGTTGTTGTTTGTTAATTTATCCAATCAGGACAGAGTTTGAGGTCCAATTTAACTAAACAGCTTTTTAAGACCATAATACAAACAGGACTAGAGGAGGCAAATGAGATCACAAAATCGCCTTCTTCCTCACCCTTCCATTTTCCTCTCAGCCAATTACCTCTCATGTCTCAATGTCATCATCATTCATCAAATATATCTATCCTCTCATATATCCTATATTACTAATGATGTACTGCAATGTAAAGTTCAACCTTCTAAACAAGCCATAAACAGCACAAACTTCAAGTTGTTCAGTACAAATACGTATCTGTGTCACTTATATAACATGCGCATGACCACAAAGTGTTTGGTTTTTTTTTTTTAATCAAAGAGACACCTTCCTGCTGAGTCTAAAAATGCAAGACTGTTTGCTGAAAATCCAGAGACCACGAATATAAAAATTTGCCAGTCATGCCTGCTCTTCTTTACTGCTACTTAAGTTTCACTAACCCTTGCAGAGACTCCTACTGTTGGCCTAATCTGAAATCGCAGCTGGTAATGTGGGAGATGGTGGAGGGAGACTGAGCTGTCAGAAGTGACAGTTCAGTCCTGCAGATTACACAGGGAGATTGCAGTGCTCCCTGTGTCGCCTCGCTCTCCCTGTGTAATCTGCAAGCTATCAGTTTGACAGCTCGGGTCCGGCTCTTCATTTTATTGGGGCTCATGTACCTGGCCGATTAGGGCCGTACACCGCCCCGCACAGAGTATTTCTGGGTGTGGCTGGGTCCAGGGGTGAACATCTGTCAGTAGCCACAGGCAACCTCTCCATGAGCGATTACATGCGGAAAACTGCGGACAGTGTCAGCCGGTCATTGATTTGTAGGCGCTCCCTGTCCGCGGCTGATCAGAAGTACCTGGCCGTAACCCACTTCAGATATACACTGATCTGTACGGTACACGGCCCCAATCGGCCACGTGCATGGGCCCTTATGAATAAAAGCTATTTCTACTGTAATGTGTAAATAAATTAACATTGTAGCCCATTTTTAACCCTCAATTAACCCTAATTAGTTTTAATTAACTCCTTCATACCCTTCTTCCCTTTGCATATTTTTTTTATGCTATTTTTTTTTATTGTTTGCTATCTAAACTTTTTAAATTTGCATTTGCGTTTGTAGTGCCAAATAAAAAAGAAAATTTAAAAAAAAATCTTTATTCCAGTCTCTAATCGCAGATTAAAATTTGTAGTTAATGCTATTTAGTTTCTTTTTTTAACACAAAATATTGTAGATAACATTTTAGTTAATTCCAATTATCTTTGTAACCTCCTTCATTCGTGTTTCTTATTTTTTATGAATAATTAAATAATTTAAAATAATGAAAATAATAAATAATCATTTTTTTTAATCTTTTTGTATACAAACTGTTTACATTTGTGTTAGCGTTTGG
>NW_017306324.1:662193-664303 GCF_000935625.1 Nanorana parkeri
CCTACCCACCGCCCCCCCATCCAACCCCCCACCCTATGGAGAATGGCAGACCTGCAGGCTGAATACAAGTGATCTCGACAACATCGCCGGGATCACTTGTACAAAACAAGCGGCGGCTTCCCCGCTGTACATTTATCCCTGCTTACCCAAAGCAGGGCTAAATGTAGAAAACAACTACCCGCTCAGTGCCCGGAACTGCATGTCCCAGGCATCGGGAGATAGTAGTTCCACATTCCTGCTGCCCCAAGGCCGGGCCTCGGTAGGCCTTGTGGGAAATCCGGCCTTGATGAGGGGGTCTTGTAGTCCACAGAGGGAACTGGGAATAATGTGAATGACGTGAGCACAGGCAGAGAGCACAGGAAGTTATCAGCTCACTGGATTTCTGGCAGGATCCAAAGCAATTTTTGTACTTATTGAACAGATATAGCTAAACAGGTTCAAGACCAAAAGGGAGCAAATAGTAGAAGTTCATTGTTAAGGTTTACATACATACACTGTAATCACAGACGTCCGAGACGGATCTATAAGTGTGGGAGTCGGATGGCCCAGGGTATGGACGCTGCGTGAAGAGAGACAGCTCCAGTTGTTTACTTATGTCTGTGGTTCAATGTTATAATCACGACAAAGGACAGGTAACTTCCCAAATTGCCACCACTAACCCACTTCCCTCAAGTCATAAAGAACAAAAAGCACAAGGAGTCGGGGAATTTGTGTATTCTCTTAAAGAGGACCAGTCTTCATTGAGTCTGAATTATCAGGCTCAGCTATTGAAGCCTCCAGGCCTATAACCTATTTATGAAGCACTTTGAGTTGAGAGTCAGGGGGAAGCTGTCATGTGAAGCTGTCATGTGAAGTTGAACAGTTGCTTCCCTGTCAGCTGTCTGAGATCATAATAATAAATGTGTCAGGGCAGAGGACAGCAGAACTGAAATGCCTTCCTTTTCCTGGTGAAAATGCTGCTCAAGGTTTCCCTGCAGTGCTGACAGGGCAGCCATCAGAAATTTTGGGACCCCTTACACGGCTTTAAGCACGTCACTAACGTGACGTCACTTCCGGGCAGTCCGACATCAGACGAGCAGCATTGCTGATGGGGCCCCAGCTTGTCTCGAAGCCACTGGAGCTGCAATGCCAGGCCTCCGCCTCCTCGCCCTTCAATGTCGGCCGATAGTCATGTAAGGGACCCGGACGGGCCCCCCAGGCTGCCGGGGCCCCTTACATGAGTATCGGCCGTACCCCCCCTGATGGCTGCCCTGAGTGCTGATCCCATAATCAAAAGCCTAGGCATTTTCTTCATGTGATCTCTGCCGAATTGGAGTATCAGAGTTCAAAGTGGGGATCCTCCTCCTTGCGCAGAGATCATGTGACTGAAGAACCAGGCTTTTCGTTATACACTGGTACCTCGGTTCACAAACTTAACGCGTTCCACGATTCTGCTCGCGAACCGAATCAAACTGTGATCAGATCACGATCTCGACTAGAGGAAGCAGCGACCACGTGTCAGAGCGGGGAAGATGGCTGCGGTTGTGTTCGTCACCTGATGCGGAGTTCGCGAACGGAAGCAAAATTTTGCAGAACTTCCTGTTCACAAACCGAATAGTTTCGCAAACAGAAGCGTTCGTTAACCGAGGTACCACTGTATAAGCAGCACTGGAGGGAGCCTGGAGCATACTGTAGTTTTCTCCAGTAAAAGATAAATATTTCTTCTCTTCCATTACTTTTTATTTTTCATCTTAGGAAGTAGCTTTGTAACTCCAGATTTTTTTTAAAGCCCTGTTGTACTTGCTTTTTATATAATTTAGTCAGTTGTATTTGTGCCAGTTTTCAGGTTTGTTTTTCCACCCAGGGGGCAAGTCAGGCCAGTTTGCTGGACCTCTGCTCCTCATCTGCTGGGTAATGTGCCAGTCATTTTCTGGCGGTGCAGCAGAATTAAAGTGAGAAGGGAAAAGTAAGACAGTGGACCCTAATTGTTGCTTACATAAAAAGTGTAGCAAGTCAAGCACGGTTGCAGCTAACGATTATTTTCATAATCGATTAGTTGGCTTATTATTTTTTTCGATTAATCGATTTGTTGCATTAAAAAAATATATATATTTTATTTAAAATAAAAAAC
>NW_017306324.1:664873-666424 GCF_000935625.1 Nanorana parkeri
GCTGGACGCAGGGCTTAGTGATGCGCTGGACACAGGACCCACCTGAGAGTGACCCTGCAGAGCCCACCATAGATGCTGCACAGCCCATCTGCGACTGCCTATGGTGGGCTCTGAAGGGGTCTCAGGTGGGCTGGTCAGGGCATCCCTCCCCTCCCTCCTTTCCTTCCTTCCTTCCTAGCTCCTCTGACCTGCACATATGGCCTCGTCTGCCGCAGGACCGGCCAGAAGTGACGGCACGTCACTAACGTGACGTCACTTCCGGGCAGTCCGACATCAGACGAGCAGCATTGCTGATGGGGCCCCAGCTTGTCTCGAAGCCACTGGAGCTGCAATGCCAGGCCTCCGCCTCCTCGCCCTTCAATGTCGGCCGATAGTCATGTAAGGGACCCGGACGGGCCCCCCAGGCTGCCGGGGCCCCTTACATGAGTATCGGCCGTACCCCCCCTGATGGCTGCCCTGAGTGCTGATCCCATAATCAAAAGCCTAGGCATTTTCTTCATGTGATCTCTGCCGAATTGGAGTATCAGAGTTCAAAGTGGGGATCCTCCTCCTTGCGCAGAGATCATGTGACTGAAGAACCAGGCTTTTCGTTATACACTGGTACCTCGGTTCACAAACTTAACGCGTTCCACGATTCTGCTCGCGAACCGAATCAAACTGTGATCAGATCACGATCTCGACTAGAGGAAGCAGCGACCACGTGTCAGAGCGGGGAAGATGGCTGCGGTTGTGTTCGTCACCTGATGCGGAGTTCGCGAACGGAAGCAAAATTTTGCAGAACTTCCTGTTCACAAACCGAATAGTTTCGCAAACAGAAGCGTTCGTTAACCGAGGTACCACTGTATAAGCAGCACTGGAGGGAGCCTGGAGCATACTGTAGTTTTCTCCAGTAAAAGATAAATATTTCTTCTCTTCCATTACTTTTTATTTTTCATCTTAGGAAGTAGCTTTGTAACTCCAGATTTTTTTTAAAGCCCTGTTGTACTTGCTTTTTATATAATTTAGTCAGTTGTATTTGTGCCAGTTTTCAGGTTTGTTTTTCCACCCAGGGGGCAAGTCAGGCCAGTTTGCTGGACCTCTGCTCCTCATCTGCTGGGTAATGTGCCAGTCATTTTCTGGCGGTGCAGCAGAATTAAAGTGAGAAGGGAAAAGTAAGACAGTGGACCCTAATTGTTGCTTACATAAAAAGTGTAGCAAGTCAAGCACGGTTGCAGCTAACGATTATTTTCATAATCGATTAGTTGGCTTATTATTTTTTTCGATTAATCGATTTGTTGCATTAAAAAAATATATATATTTTATTTAAAATAAAAAACAAATGAAGTGTTACAAACATACGTTTTGTTTCAGAATAAAACTACATGCACACTTTTTTGCAATCACACCGCACTGGAATGCACGGCGTTGCGGTTCCGCATGTTCCGGCGCGGTATGATCGCACTGCAGGCAGGAGGCTGTTGTGGGAAGTGCGTTGTGGTGCCATTCATTTCAATGGCACAACAGCACACCTTCAGCACAAAAATTTGTCGGTCCTAACTGAAAATGACTTTT
>NW_017306324.1:667030-690929 GCF_000935625.1 Nanorana parkeri
ATAACTGAAAATGACTTTTTTTCCCACCTTTTTTATTTATTTTTTAATAATTGTATATATTATATTAGACATTTTAATTAGTTCCATGGATTTAAAATAATCTGAATTGAAAAACTCCAATAATAAAATAACACAACTTTTAAATAACACACTAAAATAAAAAAAATATTAAAACACACACACACAAAAGCCCGGTCATCCGTTAGAGTTAGCCATAGATGTTGGGCCGAGAATTATTGCGTTCACTCTGGTGCACGCGACAATACCTGACATGTGTAATGCAATCGTCGTTTTCGGACATAGGCGCACCCAACTTGTTTCCGTTAGTATGTGTGTGGGGGACTGGGGATCCAACCAACAAATCGATAATGAGATCCGGTGACAACTTTTCTCATTATCAATTAATCGATTAGTTGGTTGCAGCCCTAAAGTCAAGGAAAAGTGCAGCAAGTCAAGGAAAGATGCAGCAAGTCAAGGAAGGCAGTGTTCTAACATTTGCATAGATTGGAGTAGGTCTACAATGTCCAGGAAGCGTGTTAAAATCCTCCCCAACTAGCAGCAAGTCTGACATCCCTGAGCCGGCTATTTTATTGAAGCCCAGACGTGGAACTCAGACACTTACATTTCCTTCCCCCATTGTACAAGGAGGCGACACAGAATGACCCAGCACAAACACTCAGGATCAATGCCTCTCCGAAACCTCTTCACCTTTTCAAATTCCTCTCAGAATTCTTGAGATGAAAGTTTAACCGAGAGGTACTCGAGTGTTCAACCAGCGGTGTAACATTAACCCCATATTGTCTGCCGGGAATAGGATTTCACCGATTCCATACCTTGAAGCGCATATTTTTGTTTCATTTTAGTTTTAAACTTATAACCGCCAAACAACCGAAACGGTTATTTTTTGTATCCGTCCTTTGTGTTCCCTCTTATTTTAAATTGTGGAGCGGAAGATTCTGCAGCACTGCGGCCAATGAGGAAGCAATGCTGTAGGAGCAGGTGAGCCTTCTGTTTGGTGATCCCAAAGCTGGCAAATTGCCGCCAGTGACAGGATGGCTGGTGTAGGATAGGCCTAACTCAGCAAAAGATGTAGGAACCCCCAAAAAAACCCAGTGGCTTTTGGCACCTGACTTAAGGTGAAATGGTGACTAGCAGTCATTCCATTTTTTCTCCATCTCATCTAGCCACCACCTACCCACGCACCCTCCATCTACCCCTTGTACCTGGAGCATCACTTATCTCCGGGGAAGGCTTCTGAGATGCAGACCTTATGCCTCCTAGTTGGCCTCTACTGCTGGACAGGAAGCTTTGAATGCACTTTGCGCCTGACAATAGAGGCCAAACAGCACACATGGAAATAAGGATGTCTGTGTTTCCTTAACAGTGATTGGCATTGCCGTTGCAGTTGGCACTCTCACCCTTATTAGGTGGCAGTTGCAGGCCTAGAGCTAACCATAGACATAAGACACAGCGCTTGCCGGATTTGGTGTTGCTGGACTTCTGCTTGCTGGACTTAGTGAGATGTAAAATTAGTTTGGCCAAAAAAAAGGAATGATTAAAAATTCTATTTTTTTTTAATAAAGGATTTTTTTAGACTTTCCAACAATGTCACCACCATTCCTAGTGCATTGCTAGGCTTAGGTCCACATTGAAAACTTCCACCATATACCTATGGCTCTAGGCCTGGCAGCACCACTGGCTGTTGACAGACAGATACAGAGTTCAGGGAACACTCAGTGCAACTGCAATCACTACTCGTTACAAAAATGAACAATGTCCTTTCGATTTGGCGACAACTATTCAGCACAGAAGCCAACCCAAGCAACCCATTTACGTTATTTCCAGTAAGGTAAGCCCTTCTACTTTATTGTTGTTGGGGTATCGAAAGGAGATTGTGCAATCAGATTGTGAAGTGGGTGGCTGGGTAAAGGAGTGAGGAAATGTGAGATTTTTATAACTGAAAAGGCCTAAATTAGAGGTGTATGGACTGACAGATTTAGGGCCCATTCACACCAGATGCATTGGGGCTGCGCTGGGCAAAGCTGCCCAACGCATGGACAAGGAAAAAAGCCTTATTTTCAATGTGGTCAGGTAACACGGTGGTGTGTGCTGCAAAAAAGTAATGCATGCTTTACTTTTTTTCAGCACAGCATATTGCGACGCAAACCACCGCATTGTAACTCGGCTGCAGTCAATAGATTTAAATGAAAAGTCAACTGTAACGCTACAATACATTGCCAACACAAGTAAACAGTGCAACGCACAAGGATCTGTTCATCGCCACTGTTCCATCCAGCACACATTAGAAGCTGCATGTTTGGATTGGTGTAAATCAGCCCCATGTCTCATTGGCTACCTGTTCTATGGTTTTGTGGCTTAATTGGCTAAGTTATAATGATCATTGTCTTGCCATTACAATTGTTATTTTCAGTAAAGAGACCTGAAAATAACAGTTACGTGGCTGACTGATCTCCCCTCTGGTAAAAAACACGTGTGTCATAGCTTAGTGGATACAGACAGATCATTCATAGTAGATATGCGTTGTTTAGCGATTGTATCTTTTTGCTAAGGGTTATCATAATGTTAACATACTAAATCTGTCCTGCTGGTAATCTTCTGCACAATATATTTTCCCATTGCACACGTATACTTAGTTTACAACTCACAGATGCAAGATTAGTTAGGTAGCTGGTACGTTAGTTCCCACCTGATACTGAAATACCAGTCTTGGGATGGTATGATGACCTTCAGAACCAACAGTCCCAGCATATCTTGTAGGAAACTTGCTGTTAAAGTGTAACTAAAGCCAAAACTTAATGATAGATTTGATTAGAGTGTTTAGAACTCCTGTCAAGTTTTTAATGTCTTTGTCCCTAATTGGATACGTTGTTTGTCCTGGTGACCAATTTCACTGGGACTGAAAGAAAAAAAATCCAAAATTTTAGGTTTCTACTGGATCAAAAGTGGAGAGGAAATCTTCCAGTGTGGACACTTGTTGCTTGACCTCTAAAAAGACATCATCCAGAGGCGATGGGACTCATTAAGAAGGGTGGAGATGCCCAATCTATTAAAGGAGCTCTGGAAAGGCAGCTCACGCAAAACAAGGTTCCCCTCCAGTGGGAAGCCAGAAAGTTCAAAGTAAGGCCTTCGGGGATGTCTGAGATCCCTGGTTACAATATCTTTCAGGCGCACAGGTGGACAGATAGGTGGTCAACCCTACGGAATGGAAACCCCTTTCCTGATCCTTAACCTGGTTTCCCATCCCTATCTCTCTCTTCAGCCCCACCCTTATCTTTACATCTATTATGTTGAATTATGTTGAACGCGTTTAATGTTCTTCTCTCCTACATCCCCTCTTATTGAAATTGCTGCGGCAATATGTCATTCTGTGGATCTCCCATGCAAGGGCAAGGGGCAAAAAAGATCCTGCTGCCCACTCATGACCAGCCAACTCACCTATAGAATATGACTGTGAAGACCCAAAGAAGAGGTGATGATCTAAACTGCCACATTGTTTTCATTTACACTGGCAATAATAGGAAATGTAAATGTTTCCATGTGTCTACAATTCTATTTTTCCTTAAAATTCAATAAACATTATTGAAAGAGAAGGTTCAAGGTATAAAACACCCAACAGGAGCGCCAGACTGAATGGTAAGGGGACCAAGTTGCTTTAATTGTTCATCATATAAAAAATGAACAGCCAAATAAAAAAGTAAAATGGATAATCAGATAGATCTTTAGTTTGCTGGTAAATTATGAGAACAATTATGCAGCGTATGTCGATGTAAGGAGTGCGAGTTTGCGGTCTCAGCTTACACTGACATATGCTGCATAATTGTTCTGTCGTTTACCATCAAACTAAAGATCTGTCCGATTATCCATTTGACTAATCCATCCTATGTAACCTTTGCCAAAGTTAACTGAGCCCTAAAAAAGGGGGTAGATTTGTTGGCCCCCGAAAACGTGTTGTCTTTTTCAATGTGGACTCTCTCACCATTTGGTCTGGCTCCTTTTATATGTTTTATAACTTGTTGGCAAGAGAACTTTGTGAGAGAGGACTTTCCACAGTTTGGAATGATTTTCTCTCACTTCCTGTTGTGTCAACAAGACAAGAAGTGAAGGGACATCTCCCCCCCAATTGGACACAAAAAACTTACAGGGATTTTACACTTCCTTATGCTATCCCAAATGTAAAAAGAAAAACAGTTTTAGCATTAGACTTACTCTAAGGTTGCCATCACCTTCTCTGGATGCTACCGGCCTGTCTGACAAGCTAATTATTTGGGGAAAGGCAGTAAGGGCATCATTTAACAGCTACTGGCCCTGTCTCAGTGCATGCTGGGACTTCTGTTTCTCAGCAGTGCATTATACTGTAGATGACAGCAGATATATTGTATAGGGACATTCTACAAGAAGACTTTTCTTGAGAAGGAAATAGAAATTCCCCTATTAGTTGATCTTTCTTTATAGAACTTGATTTATATTGTCAGACTTTCCATTATGTCTAACTAACAAAAAAAAAGCAAAAAACTTTTATCTAGATTACACTCATCTCCGTCTTCCATTATGACAACCAGTACATTTTGGGCACCATTCAAGTCACTCTCATTTTAAAGCCCATCTCCAGCCAAAATGTACTTTTGGGTGGAAAGGAGTACATAACATTAAGGCCTGGTTCACACCTGTGCGTTTTACAGCGCGTTCCTACGCTCTGTAAAACGATCAACATGTGAAAACCAATTAAATGCCTATGGGCATGTTTCCCACCTGGGCGTTTTACAGCACGTAGGAACGCGCTACAAAACGCCCTACACTCCCAAGGAAGTACAGGAGCTTCTTTGGGGCGTATTTGCCGCGCGTATCCATTGGTATACAGCCAGGTAGCCCCGGAAATGCGCGTTTATTTTACCGCGCCAAACGCGCATATTCGATACGCCTAGGTGTGAACCCAGCCTAAGGCCCCTTTCACATGAGCAGATCAGTGCATGGATCCCCTCCTGATAGCTGCGGTACAGATTGGATGTCAGTGCTGTGACATCCGTGTCCTGCCAGTGTTTACCTCCATCTTGTGATGGAGGAGGCAACTGAAATTACTGGACTCCATGCATGTCTATGGGGAATCGGATGTAAAAGGACTTGTGCCCATTTACATCAGATTACTCACGATTTGACGCAACCAGGTCTGGCGAAATGGAGCACTTTGCTGTTTGTTTTTCTGGACCTGGCCGAAGCCGGGGGTAACCTGATGTGACGGGACACCCATCCATTTAGACCCAGCTGCCCATAGGCTCACACTGGGCATCCTATCAGATTCGCCTGAAAAACTGACAGGCAGACTTGATTGGACCGCCCGTCTGAAAGGGGCCTTTTATTGTTGTCTGTGTCTGTTGTGAAGATTTTCCTGAACACTCCTGTTTCAGTGACCATGGGCTCCGGGACAGGAAGTAAGAGTTAAATCTCCCCTAACAAAGCATCTAACCCTTTCCTACTCCATCCAAACCAAAGCAGACACATATTAGGTGGGGTTTCTCTATAATAGCAACATTTGGCAGAATCCTATTGTATGACAGGATAGGAACCTAGCTGAGATCGGGGACACGAAGAGAGTGTGAAGCCAGACAGTTTTTACAGTGGCAACACTATTGCGTTACGGTACCACACTTTAACACAACATGCCGCACAAAGTGCAGTGAGTTAAAGTGCGTTGTGTTAACACATAACACAGTGGCGTAAAGCCAGTGTGAGAGGCAATGCCGATGGGGATCAATGTCTTCCCATCTCATTCGCCATTCATTATATTAGGGTTGGCACCTGAGTGCACAAGTACAGTACACATCAATACATTTAGCATGCCGTGCACCACATTGCTCATGCGGTGCTTCGTGGTAGGCTGTCTTAAGAAAAAGTGCAGATCTGATTTTTTTTGTCTTGTACCATCACCCAGTAGCAATGTCCCTGTACACTGTACTTGCTGCCAATTAGAAACCAGAGGTCCCAGCATACATTGAGAGCTAGGGGCTGGTATAAGATGCCATTGCAGAGTACTGAAGCCATTCATTACAATGGGGTTGGCACCGCAATGCACAAGTACAGTTCACAGCAATGCATTTGGCATGTCGTGCACCACAATGCACATGTCGTGCTTTGCGGTCCGCGGTCTTAAAAAAAGTGCAGATCTGATTATTCGTCTTGTGCCATCACCCAATGGCAATGTCCCTATATACTGTACCTGCTGCCATTTAGAAACCAGAAGTCCCAGCATGCATTGAAAGCCGATGGGGTAGCATCTTGAAAAGATAACAGCAGCCTTAAAGTAAACCTAACGCTAATACCCAATGCACTCTAATGTGTTGAATACCAGGAGTGAGGGGCCCTCAAATATCGTCAGCTGTGATAGGATCCTGACATTTTTTAATATGTATCTATCAATGTTAAAATAAAATCATGACTTTACATCATTTAGGTACAGTGGCCCTTTAAATTAGGCCCAACCGTAGAGCTGGTTTTATGAAAACCATGGTCCATTGTTTTTCCTGCCCCACCCAGCGATAGCTGGCACACTTCCTCATCAACGCACATGGCTCTTGCCAGCCATGATAGTAACGATTTTATTTTTTTCCCCCTCGTACCAGCCAAAAGGATTCCGCTCAGATGACATTCGAGGAAGGAACACCTGGCGTCGTTCGCTTTCATTGATCACAGAGTGCGCCCAAGTTTCGCCTTACACAAACTTCCCACACAAAGAAAACCAGATCCCTTCAATTAGCCCGGCTTAATGGGGGGTAACAAAAGAAAACACCTGATCAGATTCTCACAGGTTTCACAGCGGCCTGTGTTGGGAAAAAAGAAAAGGGGGGAGGGTGTTATTCCTAATATTTAACCATCCGCTGCGTTCCGTGGGATTGTTTTAAAAGGTTGAAGACAAGATCTTTATTGTGGCAATTAATTAAGAGCTGCTGGGAGGACAAAAATATATATGCCACAAATTGCCTGTTTCAGGCTTTGTGTTATAATGTGGCTGGTTAAAGGCAACGCACCTAAAACACACACGAGAACGCAAGTCTGACTGTACCCTGTACACCTTTATCGGTTCCCTTGGCTCAATTGTAACAATACAGCATAAGTGCAGAAAAGGGGTTCTGCTTGGTTTTTGTCTAAATGCAAATTTACCAACTTTTTTTGTTTTTGTTGGAGAGGCCAAAATTTATGCACACTAGACATTTTTTTAGAATTGGTGCAAAAGATTTCCATGGTGCCCTCAATGCTTATTTATATCCGGCAAATGTGGTCATTATGTGGCAATCTTTCCTTTCTAGTACAGATAGCAAGGCAGAACAAAGAGACAGCGTTTTTTTTGTTTGTTTTTTGACATTTACATTATACAAGCAATTACAAAAATAGCAAAATGAAAAGGCGTCAGGTGTCTCGGAGGGGTTAATTGCGAACGGATCGGCAGCTGGCCGCTTTTATTATGGCGTTTCACACTTGTGAGATAAGGAGCATCTGTTCACCTGTTGCACGAGTGCCACATTGTCCCTGCCCGTCCTTTGTTTCAGCTACAAGGACTTCCTGTCCTGACTTCCACCTGCGTGCAGTATTCCTTAAACGCGCTACAAGCTTTTCATGGAGGTAAGATGTAACCGCTAGCAACCAGCCGACTCAATTCTTTGCAACAGCATACGCCAAACTGCGCCGTGACTTTCTTTGCTAAGGCCATTTTAAAGGCCCCCTAATCAGCGACGGCAATAGAAATTTGACGTGTGCAAAGGGTTTGTTTGGCGCATGAGCGCCTTCTGATAAACCTACACACGGAGTAATTATTGATAGCAAAGGTTTTATTGATCACATTGGGGTGCAGATAGGTTTACCGGTGCTAGAATTCCCCCCATCTGGGCCTGCGAATGGACATGGGGTGCTCGCAGAAATGACAATCAGAATTTCTTACTAGTTGCAAATTCCTAGCATGCAACGGCAAATCGATTTCAATGCACGGGAACGTTATTGTCTAGTTAACCCCTACACGGCTCATTTATCGCACGGCATACTATTTATAAAGGGTCAAAGTTCAGATTCACCAACAATTTCGGCGGGACCCAGTTAATGTAAAAAATATCTGCTTAAAAAATTAAAACACACAAACACAATGAAAACATAAAATTGTAAACATAACCTTGTAATAATAAAGTTGTAACAATGTTTCTAAAATGTTAGTTTTTCTTACCTAACCATGCCTTTACAGTAAAAACAGCACCCAGCGTCCACTACTCCCTTTTACCCCTCAAGCCTCGCAGCAGAAGAAAAAGTTTCAACCTCAAAAAGTTAACGTGCACGTGTCTCATCAGCAGGTTAGGAGAGTTAGTCATTACTCACCCATCTGTACGGGGCTCCCTCTGTTACCTGTAGGCACTGAGCGAGTCTTTTTATAACGAAGAGACGTTGCTTTTTGCCTACACCCCTCACACACCTCCTGCCCTAAAAATCTACCGTCCTCCAATCACATACAAAACAACTTCCCCTTTTTTTGCCTATGGTGAAAATCATTTTCACTTTTTCTATTTGCGTCCCTTCGGAGGTTTTGTTGCAAGGAACTTTTTGTGTCTCTTTAAAGTTGATTAAAACTCCGTAAGATTAAAAAAAGAAGCAATAAAAAAAATATGATTTATATTGTGCATTGGGAGAACGCTGTCAGGGGAGACCAGCTCGCTCTTTCCCTCTCTCTCTCTCTCTCTCTCCCTCTCTCTTTCTTTTGTTCCTGCGGTGGAAGTTTTTAGTTTCCTGGAGTTGTTGCTACTTGTCATATAGATCCACAGCTGGATTTCGACCAACTTCCAACGCGCTCAAACAGCACATTTTAAAGAGCAAGTCGCGTCACAATTCGGCATTACCGGAGATGGTTTCCGTGTTTACGGATCGGATGACATTAAAAAAACGTGTAAAGGGTATTTTGCTTAATACATACATGAAAGGCTCGGGTCACCTGCTTAGTTAAGCTGACCATATATAGGTTGAGTTTCAACCGTTGCAAGCTGAAACGCAATCCATGGGGTCTAATTGCATCACCCGACCCGAGTTGACTTTTGTTGAAGTAGCCGGGTAGGAAATTGTCGGCCAATCAGCTGCAGTCACTGTTCTGGTATTATAATACCTGCAGGCGCCTGCTGTCAGAATACACCATTGAAGGGGTGACACCAAAATGACTGACAGTCATTTTGGTGTCACCCCCTATGAAAAGTCGGGCACTCGGTCACTGACCGAGAGCCCAAAAGTGTCAGGAGAGAGAAGGTCATACTTAAACCTGATGAAAGGGACCCTACGTGGCCCCGAAACGTTGTTTTTTGACAGTCTGCATCAATAAAGAAGATGGATTATTGACACAAGACATAGGTGTGCTGGTGACATTTATCATATATTAGGAGAGGGGAGGGGACCCGGTGGCATACCTCATCCCGCCGAGTCCCCTTTCGTGAACGTCCCCTCCTCTCTCTGCCGGCATCCATCACCAAGATGGCCGCCAGCAGGCGTCAATAACACAACCGGGCATGCGCAATGACGTCATCGCACACGCGCGCTGCAACGTCAGGAGCATGCGTGATGCTGTCATGGCGGGGTGTCACCCAGTCTCCGCTTCGGGATCGGGACGCCGCTGCACGTTCTTTAGTATGAGCGATTTTTCTCGTTCAGCTCATAGAGTGTATGGCCAGCTTCAGGACAGGAGCGCACAGTGAATTTTTAATTGCTCAATTACACTAGAGATGAATTGCTAAGATTAGCCATCAATGGCTTTGCGGTTGGAACAATGGGCTGCCTATTGCAATGGTCATGTGCAATTCATTGCTACTACAGGCTGTCTAGCTTACATGATAGGCAGCCATATGTTTCATCTGTGCAGTCGCTGATCGCTACTCTTAAGGTGGCCATACACTGTACAACCATCGCAAGACCTTAGTCTTGCGATGGTTGTAAAGTGATTTAAAAAACGTACGATCTGCCCATCTTGGACAGGCAGATCGCACTCTCGATCATCGCAAGCCCGCCCCCCTGAGGGGCGGGCTTCCGATGACCGCAATGCTGAAGGGCAGTGTGCGCGTGCACACACCGGCCCGTTCGGCATTTGTCTCCCGAGCACCGTTCAAACCAGCCGAAAATCGTACGATTCTCGGCTGGTTTTCTAACATGCTCCTTAGACAAAAGACGTGCGACCATACAGAAGAAACGGTCGCACGTCTTCGTTCACACTGTTCGATTCTCGTACGATCGCGGGATTTCCAGCGATTCTCGTACGAGAATCGAGCAGTGTATGGGCACCTTAAGCAACATAAGAAAAGCAATGCAAAAACTATGCAAAAACTTTAATTAAAAAAATAAGAGATTACAAAAGGAAAACAGAGCTAAGTAATGGAGAGAACTTTCAGTGTTTGTTCTGCGTCCTTGAGATGCGGCTTCAGGGCCCCTTCACACCATTGGATATTTGTGTTGCATTAGAATTGAACCCCGGGCATCATAGAAAATGATATAAATAATAATAGTATTTATTTCTATTAGCAGAAACCCGGTGTTCTGTCGAAATGGCAAACTCGTCGAGATCTCCAACGCCACATCCGTTGGAGATTTCGACGAGATGGCGCTAGTGCCTGTGCGGCCAGCCCTGGCATTTTTAGAAGCCTCATCGACTTGCCCTAACTGCGTCTGTGCGGCCTCACAATTCTTATCGAGTTCTCCAAATGTTATCATTGCATGTGCCATCGGATGCCCGCGCATGCGCACTAACACAAATTAGAGATTGTGAGACCTACTGCTCTTAGGTGGCTGCGCAGGCGCACTGAGTTGGAGTCGAAGATCTCGAGAAGTTGGACATCTCGATAGAACACCGGAAACAGCACATACAGGACTCAAAACCCGGACTGTCCAGGTGAATCTGGGACAGTTGGCAACCCTAGTTGTCACCCTGTGGACAGGGTAGATGGACATGTAGTTATAAGAGACAAACTAATTGAAGTAGTATTAAACTCTCAATAGTTGTTTAAATAATGACTCCAGATCAAACAAATAGACATCGCCCAGTCTGTAAATTTTTGCCCGTGCACTTACAGCCATCATGTTTCCAAACAGCTCCCACTCTCTCAGCTCCACGTCCCTGAACTTCCTGTCCAGTACAAGGTCACAAGGGACAGAGCAGACTCCAGCAGCCGTCCATCTAGCTTGGTGAAGAAAGGGAAAAGGAGAGGGGAGGAGGGGGGGTGTCGTGCCTGACTGTGCTTGTGTGTTTATAGAGACACACACACAGCTTATTGCCTATTGCAGTTACATTCTCACTTTTACAATGCGTGGACACCGAGCATGGCTGGCTGCTACTGGCAGCAGGACAGTTTTTAACTGCAGGCCATCAGGGGTTTTCTACATACTGAATCAAAGTCCAGCAGGCTGCCGATGTTGAGTCTTGCAGTGATCCTTGTCAGTCATGAGCTGCTGTCAGCTTAGGTTAGCGATATAAGAAAAGGAAAACAGGAAACCCGAGCGTTCCTCCCACTATAAAGCATATACACATTTCTCATCACACTCTGTCCCAGTTTCAGTGGTCATCAGGGAAGATAATGAGGGTAAAACTCCCTAATGTGCGGGGCAATTACAAAAATAAAAACCTGATGTAACCCTGTCCACGCTATGTCCAAAACTGTAACATGTAAAGAACACAAATTGGTCTATTTATAACTAATTGGCAGAGCCATTCACCCTGTGAATCTTTCCGAAATGTTTGTTCTGTGCGAATAGATGCAAAAACAAACGTTCTCAGATATAGTTTATTTTAAGGTCGCATGTATGTAATGTAATACTGCATTTTGGCCACTAGACGACGCTGATGAGCACAGGACGTAAGTATTTATTTCCTGTGCTCCTTGGTTCCACCTAGTGGCCATATACCAGGCCTTTCCCACTTACCAGTGTCATTGCAGCCTTTTTGCGCCCTTGCACTTGAGGCGTATTTTAAATTGCATGTAAAGCACATGGAGAATTCCATGTTATCCTTTGTACCGTCACAAATTTTTACTTTAATATGGTGCTGAATTGCAGCACTTGTAAAGTGCATATGCAGGGTTGTCCCTATAGTATTTGCCGCCTGAGGCTGTCGTTCTGGGGGAAGGGGGTTGTGCTCTCCCCAATTTGCCGTTCAGAGGTTGGAGGGGGCGGGGGGGCAAATGCCTGACCGGTGTCCCACCCAGCTCACTGACTCACTGATGTCACTGGTTGCCAGGAGCTCAGTGGGGCGTCAGCCTGTGTGTCCCGCTCAGCTCCTGGCAACCAGTGACACCAGTGAGCTGGACGGGAAGCTACACAGAGTGTCACAGGTTGCTAAGAGCTCTTAATGGCCCTGTGCACATGTATTCTTTATATGTATACATAGATTCTTCATATGTGCGTATAGAGCTGCATAGAGAAGTTCACTCCCCGAGGAAAATGAATGAGAATAATGCATTGCAACACAATTTAAAAGAAGCTTAAAATGCATATTAATGACGCATGCCATGCAAGCTCAAAAGTCTTAATGGACCCTTCTTCTGCGTATTTTGTACATTTTGATTACAGTGACACTAAACTCAGGAGGTAAATCTTAAAAATACACTCAAATACATGGACTATGAAGAAAAATGCATCTTATTTGTGTATCACTCGGCTGTAGATCCTCAAAGCATCTCTGAATTGGTGCTGATACCGTCCTTCCTTCTGGAGGGGGTCTACTTCTGTTCCCCATGGCCTCTGTGTGTGTTGTAAAGAAGTCACCGCTCCAAGCTCACTCCCGGGCTGGACTACAATCTCAATACAAATTAGTAAACTAAACATGAGATTGTAGTCTATCACAGGAGCGAGCTTGGAGCGGTGACTTCTTTACAACACACACAGAGGCCATGGGGAACAGAAGTAGACCCCCTCCAGAAGGAAGGACGGTATCAGCACCAATTCAGAGATGCTTTGAGGATCTACAGCCGAGTGATACACAAATAGGATACATTTCTGCTAATAGTTAAGGAACTTGAATGTATTTTTAAGGTTTAACTACTGAGTTTAATGTCATTTTAAATTTCAATATCATTTAAAAAAGTAAATATCCCTTATGCCCAATAGGTGGCGATACAGAACCATACAGTAACAATATATTGAGGGCTGAATTCTAAACATTATCAAAGTAACTGTTTTTTAAAAGAGTATCAGTATCAGAGTATTAGTTTGTCCAGTTGGGCTGCATAGAGCCACTTTCACACGGGTGGATGAGGGGATCCGTGCTCAGATCCCCTCCTGATCAGAGCAGTATGGATTGGATGTCACCGCTTTAACATCCATGTCCGTACAGTTTTAAAATGGAGGAAAGAACTGAAACTGCCAGACCCCATGTCGGTCTATGGGGCATTCAGATGTAAACAGACATGTGTTTATTTACATCAGATTACCCCCGATCTGGTTAAACACTACTCTGTTCCATTTTTTTTTTCTGGACCTGGCCGGAATCGGGGGTAACCGGGTGGAAACGGACACGCGTCCGTTTAGATCTGGCTGCCCATAGACTAGCAGTGGGCATCCGATTGGGTCTGCCTGAGAAACTAATTGGACCGGCCTTGTGAAAGGGGCACCTTCGACATGGACTCTGTAGGATCCAATCAGCAGGGATGCATGCACAGATCCCCTACTGATCGGAGAAGTAGAGAACGCATGTCACTTTCTTGTCAATTCAGTTTTTGAACTGGACTAACCGGACCCATGGGAAATCTACGGGGAGTCGGATGTAGGTGGACATGTGTCCATTCACATACCAAGATTTCCCTTCACTTCCTGCTCAATAGTAGGCACGGTCTTGATGTCCGAGTCGAACGTGGGTTTTAACTTGAACATCAGCAGTTTGTGTGTTTGACGAACACAGGAACTGTCAGGGCGTGCAGCGTGTAGGACTGCGCAATCGCGGAGGTCTGCACGGGGCCTTATGTAGTGTGTTGTTGGAGTTAAATATGGAGTGCGGTGCGGTGCGGTGAAGTGAAAGCTAGCTGGTGTCAGTGTAGTGAAGTGTCAGTGCTTTATACAGCATTTAATCCTATATACAGTACTCGGTACTGTATATAGTATTATTTTCTGTGCTGGATTTCGCTGTCTTTTTTTTTTGTGTGTGTCAGTGGCGTCGCTGTTGTTTCTCCTGCGTCACCAGTGTTGCCATTTTTTTTTCTTTTATTATTTTTAGTTTTTTTTTCAGCAGCAGGTGCTGCCTCATTGCTGTTCCCCCTTCTGTGTAGCAGGTGTTCCCGTTTTTTTTTTTCTTAATTCTATTTATTAATTTTTTTATAAGAAGCTATTGTACAACAGTTTATAGTGCACCAAGCACCACATTCGATAAAGTATTGCACCCAAGCACCAATTTCCCATCCCACATTCTCTAATAAAATGTTATAACAAGCCCCGCATCAAGTCTGAAAGGCCAACAAGCAGACAGGTGTGTGACAGGTATATATTATTTGAATTTTTAGAGCAGGGTCCAATCCTGCACTCCTCAGGAATAACTCTGAAATATAAAGGTGCCCACACACTTTGCGATAATCATACGATAATCGCGGGAAATCCTGCGATTGTACGATTATCGTAAGTTGTACGGAAGCCATGCGACCTCTACTACTGTAAGGTCGCACGACTTTTATCTTAGGAACATGTTCGAAAACCCGCCGAGCATCGTACGATGTTCGGCGGGTGTGTAGCATGTTCGTAAGATAAAAGCCGGACGGGCCGGTGTGCGGAAGCGCACACTGCCCTTTCGGCATTGTGGTCATCAGAAGCCCGCCCCTCAGGGGGGCGTGACTTGCAATCATCGCAAGTACGATCTGCCTGTCCAAGATAGGCAGATCGTACGTTTGTTTAATTACCTTACATACATCGCAAGACAAAAGTCTTGCGATGGTTGTAAGGTGTGTGCCCAGCTTCACACTACTCTGCTCCCCACTACTCTGCTCTGCACCTCTGGTCCATTGTGGTGTGCACAGAGCATGTGAGTGCAGCAGATGGTTGTAAGGTGTGTGCCCAGCCTAAAGCTGCCCATACACCTTACAATTTATCTGCAGATTTTCTGTGGTCAGATGGAAAAGGTGCAACAGATTCCTCCATCTACACCTAACTGTGTAAGCACCACCAACACCAAAGGCCCAATTTTAAAGCACCTGCTGTTACTTTCAGCCAATGTCTGCAAAATAGGCACCAGAATTTATCCAAAAAATCTCTAACCTTGAAATCTCTAACTGCCCCCAAGCAGTTTACAAGATTAAAGGAAAACCAATTACTGGCAATTTAAATGTCATTTTTTCCCCTTAGAAATTTCATTTTTGCTGCAGCAGGTTCTATACATCGTACAGATCCGTCACTTCACAGGCAGAATATGGGGACCCCCAAGCATGATATTTAAAGGAATTTTTTATTTTTAATGTTACCCTTTAAGCAATGTTAAAATCACCGCTCCTTTAAAAACGGTATTTTTCTGAAAAGTGTTTTTTTCAGTACCCGTATCCCCATACATGTCCCCCAGGGCAGTACCCAGATCCTCATACATGTCCCCCAGGGCAGTACCCGTGTCCCCATACATTTCCCCAAGGGCAGTACCCGGATCCCCATACATGTCCCCCAGGGCAGTACCTGGATCCCCATACATGTCCCCCAGGTCAGTACCCGGATCCCCATACATGTCCCCCAGGGCAGTACCCGGATCCCCATACATTTCCCCAAGGGCAGTACCCGGATCCCCATACATATCCCCCAGGGCAGTACTCGGATCCTCATACATGTCCCCCAGGGCAGTACCTGGATCCCCATACATGTCCCCCAGGGCAGTACCTGGATCCCCATACATGTCCCCCAGGGCAGTACCCGGACCCCCATACATGTCCCCCAGGGCAGTACCTGGATCCCCATACATGACCGCCAGGACAGTACCCGTATCCCCATACATGTCCCCCAGGGCAGTACCTGGATCCCCATACATGTCCTTCAGGGCACTACCCGCATCCCCATACACCTTTCATGGCCAATAACTTGCATATTAGCCTTGATATGGGGACATTTGATTTTTAAAGTTCTACCCCCCATAGACTTACATTGAGTTCTAAGTTAGAGTTAGAACTGATCTCAGGTGTGTTCAGCCCATCACTACTCGATAGCCACAATAGGAAATTAGAGGCAATTCCTTGAAGTGAGGGAAATCCCTGGTGGTCAACAGAACTGATGCCCTCATTGGAAAATTTCAGGATATTCCTGTTCTGGTGGCGAGCCAAAATTTGGGATTTTCTTTCACTTTCAGTGACAACTGTCGTCAGAACAAATAAACAGGGTGAATCTCTCTAAAAGGGGAAAAGACAGCAATAAAAACCCGATGGGGGTTCTAATTCCTCTCCACTTTATCCAAAACTAAAAAGGTTTTGGCTTCAGATGCACTTTAAAGTGAGTTAGTCCACTAAATTGTGGGTGGGGAGTTAGTTTGGTGTTAAAGTATATAAAGTCAACCATTTTTTTTTAGTATTGGATAGAATAGAGAATAATTAAAATCCCTGTCATTTTTTTTTTCGCTCTTTGTACATCTGATGAGATTCTTCTTTACTTCCTGTCCTAAAGACACAACAGGAAGTGAGAGCAAATCTCTCTAATGTGAGGAGTAAATCCCCTCTTATGCAAGCATCACTGGAACCAGTGACAACCGGGGCAAAACACAGAGGCATAAACAGATGTCCAAAAAGTTTTCTAGTCCATTAAAAATGATCAATATTCCCTATTTGTCAAAAATGTATCTTCTATGGGAACAGTCTTTCTTCCTATCTGCAGTCTGCTGATGTCTATGGAAGGCTTCATCTAGGGCAGCCTTTTTCAACCAGTGTGCTGTGTCACTCGGGGGTGCCTTCCGGCTTCCTTGGGGGCCCCTTGAAATTTTTGCACAGCGTCATGCCTCTGATGTAAGAGTGGATCGTAGGTGTGAGAGTGGGACTCTGATGTGAAGAGGGGATACTAGTGTAAGAGGGAGACTCTGATGTAAAGAGGGGATCCTAGTGTAAGAGGAGGGACTCTGATGTGAAGAGGGGATCCTAGTGTAAGAGGGGGGACTCTGATGTGAAGAGGGGATCCTAGTGTAAGAGGGAGACTCCGATGTAAAGAGGGGATACTTGTGTAAGAGGAGGGACTCTGATGTGAAGAGGGGATCCTAGTGTAAGAGGGAGACTCCGATGTAAAGAGGGGATACTTGTGTAAGAGGAGGGACTCTGATGTGAAGAGGGGATCCTAGTGTGAGAGGAGGGACTCTGATGTGAAGAGGGGATCCTAGTGTGAGAGGAGGGACTCTGATGTGAAGAGGGGATCCTTGTGTAAGAAGAGGGAGACTCTGGTGTGAAGAGGGGATCCTAGTGTAAGAGGGGGGACTCTGATGTGAAGAGGGGATCCTAGTGTAAGAGGGAGACTCTGATGTGAAGAGGGGATCCTAGTGTGAAAGGAGGGACTCTCATGTGAAGAGAGGCTCCCAGTGTAAGAGGGGGGACTCTGATGTGAAGAGAGGATCCTCCTGTAAGAGGGAGGACTCTGATGTAAAGAGGGAATCCTAGGTGTGAGAGTGGGACTCTGATGTGAAGAGAGGATCCTAATGTAAGAGGGGGGACTCTGATGTAAAAAAAGGCATCCTAGTGTAAGAGGGGGGACTCTGATGTTAAGAGAGGATCCTAGTGTAAGAGGGGGGACTCTGATGTGAAGAGGGGATCCTAGTGTAAGAGGGAGACTCTGATGTGAAGAGGGGATCCTAGTGTGAGAGGAGGGACTCTGATGTGAAGAGGGGATACTTGTGTAAGAGGAGGGACTCTGATGTGAAGAGGGGATCCTTGTGTAAGAGGGGGACTCTGATGTGAAGAGGGGATCCTAGTGTGAGAGGAGGGACTCTGATGTGAAGAGGGGGTCCTTGTGTAAGAGGGGGACACTGATGTGAAGAGGGGATCCTAGTGTGAGAGGGGGACTCTGATGTGAAGAGGGGATCCTAGTTTAAGAGGAGGGACTCTGATGTGAAGAGGGGATCCTTGTGTAAGAGAAGGGACTCTGATGTGAAGAGGGGATACTAGTGTAAGAGGGGGACTCTGATGTGAAGAGGGGATCCTAGTGTGAAAGGAGGGACTCTGATGTGAAGAGAGGCTCCCAGTGTAAGAGGGGGGACTCTGATGTGAAGAGAGGATCCTCCTGTAAGAGGGGGGACTCTGATGTGAAGAGAGGATCCTCCTGTAAGAGGAGGGACTCTGATGTGAAGAGAGGATCCTAGTGTAAGAGGAGGGACTATGATGTGAAGAGGGGATCCTAGTGTAAGAGGGGGACTCTGATGTGAAGAGGGGATCCTAGTGTAAGAGGGAGACTCTGATGTGAAGAGGGGCTACGCTCGACGAACGCTCTACAAAACGCTCAAACGGGGATCCCAGTGTAAGAGGGGTGACTCTGATGTGAAGAGGGGATCCTAGTGTAAGAGGAGGGACTCTGATGTGAAGAGGGGATCCTTGTGTAAGAGGAGGGACTCTGATGTGAAGAGGGGCTTTTAGAATGAGAGGGGGGCTCTTGCTCTAAAGGGGGCCCCTAGTGCAAAGGAGGCTGCTGATATAAAGGGGATCCTAATGTAAATGGGGGCTCCTGATATTCAGAGGGAACTCTATTGTGAATGGGGAACCCTTTTTTTCTGCTTTTGTGAGGGGACCCCCTATAAATCCATCCTGGACACCTATCTGGTATAAGGGTCTGGTATGGATTTTTGAGGGGCTACATCCACATGACATTGTCGTGCCATAAGACGACATTTGTATATGTTCCTGTCCCCGAACTCCCCTGGGACGGGTTGACTCCGGCTGATGTGTGCTCAGCACCTGCTCGTCACAAAGAATATTTAATTGCCCCCAGAAGATGCCTATTAAACACGGGGAGAGTCTTCAATTACATAAACAGACATCTAAAGAGTAAAAAAAAAAAGGAACTTGCCCCTGTTATAGGCTGAGGACGGCCCCTGGCGTCCCGCAGCAGGTGAACCATGATTATTGGTGTATTGTTCTGGGGGGGGGCGGGAACATCACAGATGTTAATGTAACTGACACTCTCTGGTCTCTGGTTCCCAGGCAAGTCTTCTAATACCAGTTATCATTAACACCTTCCCTGCCAAGTGCCCTGTCATGGGCTGCTGCAATATTATGCAACCCCTCGCTTCTTTGTCCAGGAGGGTTGAGTTGTGCCCAAAAGGGCCAAGCCAGCTAGATGGGCGATTTTAGGGCTGCCTAAGAAAGCATTATTATTATTATTTCACCTATATCTGAGTGTGAACAGCTTTATATCATCTTATCAGTGTGTGCTTAGTGATAATATCGGTAATAACGTGTTAGGCCTCGTTCACACCTGAACGTTTTGTAGCGCGTTCTACGCTCGACGAACGCTCTACAAAACGCTCAAACATCTAAATCCCATTGTATGCAATGGTCTGGTTCCCACCTCGGCGCCCGCCCGGCCCTAACGTGCTACAAAACGGCCCGCGCCTGGAAAGGTCCCGGTACTACTTTGGGCCGTTTTGTTGCGCGTTTCCATTGGGATACAGCCAAATAGCCCCGCGAATCGCGGTAAAAAAAACGCGCAACAACCGCGCATAGGCAATACGCCTAGGTGTGAACTTACTTTACGCCTCTCGCTATAGGTTTACATGTGACCGGTTTGAAAACAAATGACTCTTTGTAAGGTTAGCCAATCTTATCTCAGCGGTCCTGAGAACCTATTCACACGTCCGTTTTCATGCAGCAAAACTCATATGCCTTTTGTTGCATGAAGATGCACTGCAAGTACAAATCCCGTTATGTATGTGGTTGGTCCACATCTATGCAATGCGGTTTAGTGTGAAAGGTAAACTACATGGGCCCGTTCACACGTAAGCATGAGCATTACTGTACATGATGCATGCACATGGAACGGTGTGAATCCAGCCTGAACGTAATAGTTACATGGAGGGTTAGTGTTAGGGTCACAGAGAGATTACGTTTTTGGCTTGCAGAAAGGGTTACATAAAGAGTTAGTGTTAGGGTTATGGGAAAGATTAGTGTTGGGGTTACAGGTAGGATTAATGTGAGGTTTAGTGTTAGGGTTACATGGAGGGTTAATGTTAGGGCTACAGGGAGAATTAGTGTTTGGGAAAACATGAAGGGTTAGTGTTGGGGTTACAAGGAGGGTTAGTATTGGGGTTATATGGCGGGTTAGTGTTGGGGTTACAGGGAGGGTCAGTGTTGGGGTTACGTGGAGGGTTAGTGTTGGGGTTACAGGGGGTGTTAGTGCTGGGGTTACAGGGAGGGTTAGTTTTGGGGTTACAGGGAGGGTTAGTGTTGGGGTTACATGGAGGGTTAGTGTTGGGGATACCGGGAGAGGTAGTTTTGGGGTTACATGGAGGGTGAGTGTTGGTGATACAGGGAGGGTTAGTGTTGGGGATACCGGGAGGGGTAGTATTGGGGTTACATGGAGGGTTAGTGTTGGGGATACCGTTAGGGGTAGTATTGGGGTTACATGGAGGGTGAGTGTTGGTGATACAGTGAGGGTTAGTGTTGGGGATACCAGGAGGGGTAGTATTGGGGTTACATGGAGGGTGAGTGTTGGGTATACAGGGAGGGTTAGTGTTACAGAGAGGTGTTGGGGTTACAGGGAAAGTATGAGTGAGAGGGGGTCCATAGTGAAGGCCATTGTTCACATTGCTAGCAGCTCTGCGCTTCAAACTACCAGTGTTGAGCGGCTCGCACTGACAGCCTGTGTATTGCCAAAATGAATGTTTTCCTAGTTTTGGGCTGCGTAGGGAAGTTTTGGAACCTGTACCAGTTCTTTCTATTGCTGTCCATCTCCCCTTTTTCAGAGATTTATGCTTACTTCCTGTCTAGATGATCTTGTCACTGGGTCAGAAAGTGATGACAATTGTCAGAGTTGGAATGAAATCTCTCAAAGTGGACTTACAAATATTGGCACATATGCGAATCTAGGCATGTTAGGATGTATTGACAGCCTATTTTCAGGATTCGGGTGTGAAAGTCAATTCGGATTCGGAATTCGGATGAAATTAATTAGCGGTAGTTCGTTCGCACGTTCGTTTCGTTTTCGTTTCTTATTCGTTTCTTTCGTTCGTTGCAGCAAAGTGACATTTGAGGGGTTCATCTTGTCTTGGGTATTACAGCACTGCCTGGTATGGAGGGGCTATGTATATTGGGGTTCAACCTCCCCTATGTGGCACATAGACATGTGACACCCGCTGCCAAGAAATGTCAGACCACAACGGGTGTTTTCGTAGGATACATTTTGGACGTTTCTTGTCTGTCCAATAATCCTGATATTACAAATGTTGGCTTTTTTTTTTTTATCACCTCCTGTCACAGAGAATGAAGATGAATGAGTTTACAGGGAGGACAGGGACAGCTGGCGATGATAAATGTCATGAGATCATCATAAAATATACAGCTTAGATGTCTTAGGTACTTTCCACCTATTAGTGGGTCCATTCCGCACATACTGCAAAATCAATTTTCAGTGAAGCGTGGAAGAAACCTCGAGCTTCTCACCCGGGTGCATGATGGGAAATCATTAAGAGAGGCAGCAGTGCGGAACGTGTGGTGACACCTCGCCCCGCCATTTTGTTTTTATTTTTAGATACCGCAACCTTCATTGTATCGCTATCAAGGTCATGTTAAAGCTGAACTCCGGCCTTCCCTTCAGTCTTGCACAGAAGTACCGTCTCCTCTCCTGGACTGATTTCACTGCACACTGTGAGCTTCCCACTGACCACCAATGTAAGGAGCATTCTTCCCACTGATCACCAATGTAAGGAGCATTCTTCCCACTGACCACCAATGTAAAGGGCATTCTTCCCACTGGACACCAATGTAAAGGGCATTCTTCGCACTGACCACCAATGTAAGGAGCATTCTCCCCACTGACCACCAATGTAAGGAGCATTCTTCCCACTGATCACCAATGTAAGGGGCATTCATCCCACTGACCACCAATGTAAGGAGCGTTCTTCCCACTGACCACCAATGTAAGGAGCGTTCTTCCCACTGGCCACCAATGTAAGGGGCATTCTACCCACTGATCACCAATGTAAGGAGCATTCTTACCACTGATCACCAATGTAAGGAGCGTTCTTCCCACTGGCCACCAATGTAAGGAGCATTCTACCCACTGATCACCAATGTAAGGAGCATTCTTCCCACTGATCACCAATGTAAGGAGCGTTCTTCCCACTGACCACCAATGTAAGGAGCGTTCTTCCCACTGACCACCAATGTAAGGGGCATTCATCCCACTGACCACCAATGTAAGGAGCATTCTTCCCACTGGACACCAATGTAGGGAGCATTCTTCCCACTGATCACCAATGTAAGGAGCATTCTTCTCACTGACCACCAATGTAAGGAGCATTCTTCCCACTGACCACCAATGTAAGGAGCGTTCTTCCCACTGACCACCAATGTAAGGAGCATTCTTCCCACTGACCACCAATGTAAGGGGCATTCATCCCACTGACCACCAATGTAAGGAGCATTCTTCCCACTGGACACCAATGTAGGGAGCATTCTTCCCACTGATCACCAATGTAAGGAGCATTCTTCTCACTGACCACCAATGTAAGGAGCATTCTTCCCACTGACAACCAATGTAAGGAGCATTCATCCCACTGACCACCAGGGAACTGGTTTTAGCAGGGGTTCCCAAGACCTGAAAATAATTTTAAGGATTCCTCTGGGATTTAAAAAAAAAAAAGCGAAAATCTGAGTTTGCAGATCCTTAAACCTTGCTTGCAATAATCTTTTATGGCCGCTAGAGAGCGCTACACAAGCAGTAGTAATCCATTCTGACTCCTGTCCACCAGAGGGCGATGCTGCACAGGTAAAGGCAATCAATTTCCACTCCGGGCCAACAGAGGCCAGTATCACACAAGCAGCGGCGATCTTTTCCGACTCCTGGCCACCAGGAGGCGATAATGCACAGGTTGTGGCAGGAAGGGCTCCTCTCTATGTTAAGTGTCATCTCCAGGCGGCCATGCTGTGTGTGTACAAGGACAAACCTTCTGCCAGGACCACTATGATCCAGCTCTAGGTATGTCTCTCCTCCTGTATGCTGCCATTGTATGTGCTCTTCGCCAAAACATGAACTTTATAAGACATGTCTGCGCAGTGTGGTGAGTGCAGGTCCCTTTTAAAGGGGAATGACACCCATAATGCAGCCTATGAGCTCACATGTGACATTGCTGCAGCATGCTTCCCTGATGTGAGCTGAATATCTTGCTCAGGCTGTAACAAGGCAGACAGGTACACTTCAACTTGCTGGTCTCTGTGTACTAATACCGTCCATCGTTGAAGTGTACGTCGCTGGTAACCAGGGGTCCATCTCGGGGGTCTAAGTTGGACTTGTTCTCAATGTAATCAATAGGAAGGAGATTATAATGTTTATATGGATTAGGAATCCCTGCCAGCATTAGTACTTGTGAGATTCAGGACCTGGGCACAGTATTGTACTGCGGCAGCGCATGTATGTTAATGCTGTTATGTGCGTTATGCTGCATGTTTACAGTATGGCATAGCGCACATCACCCTACGTGTGCTGCCGCAGCTTGATAATGTGCATGGGCCCTGAATATTACAAGTTAATTTCTATGGGCTGCCTAATGCAGCAAATCGCAGCAATGTACATGCGTGTGCTATTCTCAGCAGTGCAGCTCACAGCAACGTATGTGCGTTTAGGAGGGGCTTGGGGTACCACTGAGAATGTTTACCCTATACATTCAGACATGTGCAAGCAGAGGGGTGTATATAGATGGTACAGGGGGTGTCATATTCAGACATGTGCAGTCAGGAGGGGGGTATAT
>NW_017306324.1:690968-696908 GCF_000935625.1 Nanorana parkeri
CTGAGCATGTATGCGTATATGGAGTTGTAGCAATGGCCCGGCGTGTCTGGCACAGTGTCATACTGTCCTGTAATAATCACACCTCTGTTCTGATTTGTTTCTTTCCAGCTTCTCTGCAGTTGTCATCATGATCCCATCAACCTTTCTCGGCCTCCGACTTCTGCGAGCTTCAGCTCCACGCTGGATAAAGCACGGGTCAGCGATTACAGCGCCCACTTGGTACGTCAGGCCCGAGGCTGGGTGACATCAGAGGAATAATAAAGTGGCTCACACTGTAGTGTTGCCCAGCTGCCAGTATGGTGTTAGTTTTCAGAACACAGACACTCACTGTGCCAGGGCTGTCAGGATAAAGTGTACCTGTTCTCAATAGAAAATGGAGACAGCCATGTGTGTGAGCCGGATAAGTATTAACTATAAAGCAGGTTTATAATTCCTTGGGGCGTAGTAGGGGTAGGTAACATGCCTCTGGTAGGAGGGAGCGAATTTAGGATGGCGGTTTTGGGTCCTCTTTATATTGTGACCACATAGACATTCGGGTGATCCCTGTAACCCCAACACTGACCCACCCTGTAACCCCAACACTGACCCACCCTGTAACCCCAACACTGACCCACCCTGTAACCCCAACACTGACCCTCCCTGTAACCCCAACACTAACCCTCCCTGTAACCCCAACACTGACCCATGTAACCCCAACGCTGACCCACCGTGTAACCCCAACGCTGACCCACCGTGTAACCCCAACGCTGACCCACCGTGTAACCCCAACGCTGACCCACCGTGTAACCCCAACGCTGACCCACCGTGTAACCCCAACGCTGACCCACCGTGTAACCCCAGCGCTGACCCACCGTGTAACCCCAGCGCTGACCCTGCAGGTCTCATGTTAAAAATGCTGCGATTCAGACATCTTCTCTCTAAAACAGGCAGCAGCAGAGGTCCCACCGCCTCTCCCCGACTGGCGATGAGCTCTACGAGAGGACAACTGTGACCCATATCGAAAGGGACTCCCCAGATATGATGTTTGTGGAGAGCTACAGCCGTCAAGGCTTCATCATCAATGGGAATCAGACTATCGGGCCCTGCGCCATTATCCCCAGGGCCATCTTGGAGTGGCGTGTAAGTATGAAGCTCCCCCGTGGTCGTACACAGTCTTGGAAGTTATGTTATCACTTAAGGGGAACTTTCACAGCCCCATAGTAATACTGACGCTGGCAATGTGGATGGAGAACTTCTTTAGAGAGTTACCAAGGTGCCCGGGATCCGGGTCAGGACATAACTGTATATATTAAGTGACATTGTTCTGCTGTCAGATTTGGAAATGAATCCGGTTTCTGTCTTGTGTCTAGGTTCGCTCCTATAAAGACATTTCCTACGAAAGTTTATCGTTGTTCCGCTTACTGGTTCCCAGAATAGGTAATGTCTCCGTTTATTGATCATATAAACCAATGAGAGGGTGATTGTTCCACATATCTAGTACCTGTCTGGTTAGAATCATGGAAGCTTTAGGTACACCGATGCTCCTGTGCTGGAGTAACACACATAATGATGTGGAGGTAAGGGAGGTGGATGGGGGGCTTCATCCTTGCTGTAAAGAAGGTTTTAGTTTAATACGGAAGTGACATGTTTTAATGTGAATTTGTTACTTTGTCTATTTAGGCCAAGCTGACAGGTTCTCTTTATAACCCCCCCTTCTTTCCAGCCATAATGTAAGCTCAATGTTGGAGCTCACACCGGCATAACAATCTTCCCCACATGACTGTGTTTGGGGCCGGTGATTGGCTGGTTAGTCCTCAGCATTGCATCATGGGCGGAAAGTAAAAAGGTCACAAGCTGCTCCATGTCGGAAGTACCGAGTACTTCCAAGGGCTCTGGCTGGCGGAGTGAAAGGTAAAGATTTCAGCGAAGGGGGAGGGTGTTATCTTATCAAGAGAACCTGTCATTTTTCTCAGTCAGTTTTTTTTTTTAAAGCCTTTTCTAGTTCTGTGTTCCTTTAAGTCGGTGGCTTGTTAGCATGTGGAAGAGTTGGATGTGACCGCTCAGTTGTCAATCAGCATTTTCAAACATCACATTCCTCACACATGTCCACCACTGGCTACAGCCCAGATGTATCAGTGAAACATTCCCTTATGGTGGGGGGATGGGGACCCGATTCTGACATATATTAGATATTCTATATACAATTACAAAGCCCATATGTGTGTTTTAGACTTTCCCCCTCAAAGTGTATGTAAACGCTTACCATATTGTGTTCCCCTTTGTTCTGTCACATGCTGTATATACCTTTTATAAATGGTTTAGGTAAAAACAAAATCTCACATCCGTTTTCTCTTCTGGCAGAGATCCTGGTTTTGGGCACAGGAGACCGTGTAGAGAGACTGGATCCAAATCTATTAAAGTTAATGAGACAAAACGGGGTGGCCGTGGAGGTTCAGGACACGGTGAGTATCTGTATTAATCAAAATAGGATTTTGGGGGTTGTCGTGAACCTTATAGACACAGTGGGATCTCCCACCCTGCATTGGGGAAGATCAGCGGGCTGTCAGCCTTGGGTCTTCCAGAGCTCCTACAGCTGGAAAGACTTTCCCATCCATCCCTTATTTTGGGAGTTCCTCTAAAGCAGGGGTAGCCAAACTCCGGCCCTCCAGCTGTGGTGAAACTACAAATCACATGATGCATCTCTCTCCGGGAGTCATGTCTCTGGCTGTGAGAATCTTGCAATGCCTCATGGGATTTGTAGTTCCACCACAGCTGGAGGGCCGGAGTTTGGCTACCCCTGCTCTAGGGACTGGAAGCACCATTACCTGGAGATGTCCCCGTTTGAGAGGGAATTTATAAAATGGTGGACTCTTCCCACTGGTGGTCAACCAAGTGTGCCAATGAAATAGAGACACCAGCAGCTAGGTAGGTGTGCTTACCTACACAGATTCTGCCCATTGTCCTGTGTTGGCAGTCACCTTTATCTGTCAGATTGGGTTAGGTCTTCTCATTTGGGTTGGATGTTCTTTCCCGTAGAGCAGGGTTAGGTAACCTTGACATTCCATCGGTGAGGAAGTACAAATCCGGACTTACCTCTGTCTCTGGACGTCATATGTGTGGCTGTCAGGCTTGCAGTGCCTCATGGTACTTTTTATGTCTGGTGCTCTACGGCTAAGCTTAGCATGCTGGGTGGGTTTTGGGGTTATACTAGAGGCTAGAATAGTGTGAATGGGCCCTTAGATGTGGAGCGGAAGGCTGCTTTCAAAGCTTCTTCAAGCTTGCTGTACACACTGCTCCTTGCATGAGCTGTGAAGGTTGTGCGCGCGCGCTCTACCTTCCTTTTCTGGTGGCTGGAGAGAATTACTTTTCATATAGAAGAAAACCAGTTGTGATTGAACTATGGGAACAGCAATTATTATTTATACCCCAAGGTGGTGGGAGTGTGTACATGCTCCTTGTTAAATCCTACACAGGTCATGACTCCTGCAACAAGAGCAATTAGATTTTATGGGGAAGGTTAACACTGTAAGGGGTGTGCTATGTTCCCTATATACATTTGGGTGGATTAGCTGCAGTGTCAAATGCTCAAACTTTTATCTGTATGTGTTGAGTAGAACCATTTTTATTAATGGTCTTTCCGTCTCCTTCATAGCCCAACGCTTGCGCCACATTCAACTTTCTTACTAGTGAACGACGACTAACAGCAGCCGCATTAATTCCGGTCATCGGCGACTATAAGGTCATATCGCCTACAGACCATTCACAGGAACGCTAAAGGATGGAACCCGAAGAAGCAAAACAGACAGATGGCAGATCTTACTCGGAACACTGCAATCTGCAGGAAAGGCTTTTCGGTTACATTTTGGCATTCTTAAGACTTCTGTAGATGGGGATTTAGAGCCGCACTGATAGCCTATGGGGGCGCCAACACAAAGGCACCAGAGCTCCGTGTAGATGGCTGTGGGATTTTATGAACCTTGTTGGAAGCACATCTACCATACATGGCGGCTTGAGAAAGGGACGGAGCCAAGTGCACAGAACATTTCCGTATGACAGGTATTGGTCTCCATGCTTAGGACTTCTGTTCATGTTTCTGAATTCTGTACTTTTGTGTTACTGCCAAATCCAGTGTCTGTGTTTACATGGCACCTGTAAGTCCCAGCGCAGGGGTGTGGTTTGAGTTGATTTACCTGTGCCAGAGGAACATTTAAAAGTAGCAAAGATCAGAATAAAACCTACTGCTCATCCGCATGGCAATGCAGGTTCAGAATGGTCACCCTGCACCAAGTGGATTGTACAGAATTAAAACATACTTCAACTACAGAAAACCAAAGCCCAGCTCCAGGAGCCCTCATTGGTCCATGGATGGTAGATGTGCTGCCCCATGGCATATAAAGATTGATTCAGAATTAGCTCCGTCTTTGTGTAACTAGGCCCTAGTGCAAGGGTAGCTCAACTTTGGCCCTCCAGCTGTGGTGAAACTGCAAATCCAATCATGCATCTGCCCCTGAAATGTCATTCCAAGTCTTGCAATGCCTTATGGGACGTGTAGTTCCACAACAGTTGGCAAGCTGAAGTTTTGTTTCCGCTGCCCTAGAAAATCCTCAGAAGAAACAAACTACAAAAGTAAAATCCAGCTCACAGCAATGGCTTGGTGCTCATCAGGACAGGAAATGAGTGGAAATCTCTTCCCCAGAGATCAGTCACAGAGGTCTGGGAGAGGGGCTCACCCCCTTTTACACTCTATCCCAGAGGTAGGGAAACTCGGCCCTCCAGCTGTTTTGGAACTACAAGTCCCACGAGGCATTGCAAGACTGCCAGCTACAGGCATGACTCGCAAGAGACATTATGGGATGGGAACCACAGGTGGAGGGCCGATGTTTACCTACCTACACCGACCCCCCTCCCCCCTGCTGTAGCCAAAACTGGATTCCACCATAAGACCAAAAAAACTGCCTGCCAGTGTACAGAGAATGTCTATTTATGATGAATGTACAAAGAACAAATATTTTATACTTTGTTGAATAAAGTAAGAGAAAAAAAACACTTTTTCAGAGTTTTATTGTAAAAACGGCAGGCACAGTAGTTATCAGTAACACGATTTCCTCTCAGAATCCTTTGTTGTCAGTAGAGCAGGCAGATGAGAGTAAGGCAGTGGCTGGAACAAGAGGCTTCACACACAAGGCATGCGGTGACGGGACTCAGAACAATCTCTTCTCGTACCTGGAAGTGTTATACGGGGATTTTATATCAACATACTTCTGCACCAAGACACATCCCTGGACCGGGAGTCTTCTAATAAACATTTCAACAAGAACTGTATTGCAAAAAATATGGCGGCTGCTCCAGGTTAGTGATGCAGGAGTATTAAATGGACCCTTACCGTGGGGGGTCCTCTTGCACTGAAATGGTTAAATGCTCAGTTTTGTCTGGGGGTGCAGACAGTCCCCCAAACCCAACTTAACAACGCAGGACCAGCAGTCCTGCATTGTAAGGGAGGACACAGAGGACTGGCCCCCAAACCTGAAGGGAGAGTGTTGTCTGCAGGGGAATAGCCCCACTGCGAGGGTTAAGGACACTTATTCTGGCGTTCTGCTTTAAACTTCTGTTAAGACAGTGTGTTCACATCCATATTACAACTAATGAGATCTGCCAGCACAGTACAGACAAGGTTAGTAAGGGTAAACATTAACTCCCCAGCCCCCCTCCTCAATATTACTTAAAAAGGAGACCTATAAGGCGAGTAATTTCCAATCACCCTTATAGTTCGAGCCGATGTGCGACAATGAAACTCACACATCGACTCTATAGAGATCAGGAAGTGAGCACACGCATACCGTCGCTCGCTCACAGAGAGAGAGAGAGAAGAGAGAGAGAAGAGAGAGAGAAGAGAGAGAGAAGAGAGAGAGAAGAGAGAGAGAAGAGAGGGAGAAGAGGAGAGGGAAGTGCAACGCGGGGGCC
>NW_017306324.1:696931-699901 GCF_000935625.1 Nanorana parkeri
AGAGAGAGAGAAGAGAGAGAGAAGAGAGAGAGAAGAGAGAGAGAAGAGAAGAGAGAACTGACAGGCACGGCTCCCTGCAGGGATTCCCCCTCTCCGATCCTCTAGCGCTGACTGGAGGGGCGAGCACAGCTGGCTCTGCCTCTAGCTAGGCAGAGCCTGCTGTCACTCAGCTAGCTAGCCGGGTGGCTCTCAACAGTATTGTCAGGATCCATCCGGCTGCAGCGCACTCAGTAAATAGCAGGCAATATACTGAGTTTGGGGTCACGGGAGGAGGTTAGTATCGTCCTCCGGTGACCCTAAAAGAGAACTATGGGATAAAAAGGTTACACCCCCCATAGTTCTCTTTGAAAGTCCAGTTGGAGTTTTCAGAATACACATGAAAGCCAGACTAAGTCATACTATGCGAGTGGGGACAGAAAAGACGTTATGCCAATTTGGCTGAAAGTGGAATCTTTGGATCATCATAACAGCCAATCATGTAAGAGTTCAGCACGGACAGCCTATGAATTGTTCTGTTCAGGTTTCCTGGGACTGGATCAAAGCTTTAGAAACTTCTACATCAGAGCTCAGTGACTGGAACACACACAAATACACACAAATACATGACAGAGGAATGAGACTTACGAATGGAGTCCATGCACTCCTCCTTCCACCTGGGCAGACCTGGTCCTCTTCTCAAACTTGAGCTCTCCAGCGTACATCATCCCTCTACAGGGGGGCAAAGAAAAGACGTGTAAGGGGTCCGGATGTCACAGCTCAGTATAGACGATACAGGAGCCATTCAAGATATTAAATCAACAACATCCCATAGCCTTGAATAGGACATTCTCCTGTGGTACAGACACAGCCCCGTTCAGATCTATGGGATGTTAGTTTACAGGCAGCTGAGACGACTAGAGGGATAGGTCAGGCAGTTCATTTCTGAACAAGCCCATAAATGCTCAGTAATGTACAAGTGTAACATTCCAGCTATTGATCAACTCTCACAGTGATCGCAGTACTCCCCCCTGTGCCCTCATCTGCTTTTCTCTCTTAGAGAAGCCTCTCACCTTGTGACTTGCTACAAACTTAGATTGTAGAGTCATCATTGGGGGAGAGTAGACTGAGGAAATGCTTCATCCTGTCTGCAGCAGACTCGTGACATCACCTCAGCCTAGGCAAAGTCACTGATTGGAGTTCACTTAATGCTTTATCACAAAACAATAAATGATACTGTTGCTGTATATATTGTGAGGTCAGGGATTGTTCATGTAGTCCAGTTCTTAGTCAGATTGAGGACTTGCCCAGATTGAGCCCCTCTCCTCTACACAAGCCATTGTACATCACGTCTAGCACACTTACGCCGGCTCTATATCCGGCCTCAGCCAGGGACATGGCGGCTCATTCACTCACCTGAGTTGTGTTAAGCTCTTGGAGCCGATATCCTGGCAGGAGTGCTGGATTCCAGCAATCAGATACGGGACAAACTTGTGAATGGATCCTTTGTCTTGTATGGCACCAGACACTCCCTGAGCCACTTTAATCTTGTCAGACTCACTGCAGGAGAGAAACATGGATGTAACAAGGAGGACGCTGCAGAGGACGCGTTACTGCACCAATCAGAACAGGAGCGACTCCACAGCGTTGTGCACAATGGCAGAGGTACAGACAACCTATGGCACAGATGCTGTACACCTGTAATCCAGCGCAAGTCTTACAGCCATAGACCTGGGGGCTGCAGTGAAATGACTGATGGTGCCATCAAACGCAAAGTCCAGACACCGCGGTATCAGTGGCATAGCATCAAAAGAGAAGGATAAGGAAGATGGTTATTCGCCACCATAGGACAGAGCAGCATTTCAGGGCCACTAAGGGCCCCTTTCTCAGCCCAGCACCTGTGACAGTCCTCCGTTGCTTTGTCCTATGCTGGCAAATAGTCTTCCTCATACTTCTTTGATGCAGTGACTGCGATACTGCGGTGTCTGGACTTTGCGTTTGATGGAGCCGTCATTTCACTGCAGCACACAGGTCTATGGCTGTAAGCTGCTCCGGAGACACAAGGCCCAGCATGGCACTGTGGAATATTTAAAGCGTTTGCGTCAAGAGCTTAACGGCTCCACGGCTAAAAACTGAACCCCTCACCTGAAATATCTCTTCTGGCTGCTCACATTCTTGTCCATGGCGTCCAGAGAGCCCATGCCGCGGTACTTTTTCAACCGAATGCCATCCGAGAAGAAATACTCGCCCGGTGATTCTGTGGTCGCTGCCAGCAACGAACCCATCATGACTGCAAAAAAAAAAAAAGAGCCAACGGTTCAAGAGGGCTTGTCATTGCATCGAAAAGGCCAGCTAGGTTTTTCTTGCCAATACTATAAGGTCTCGTTCACACCTAGGCGTATTGCATATGCGCGTCTGTCGCGCGTTTTTTTTACCGCGATTCGTGGTAAAAAAGTTGCGCCACCGTCGCGTGTTTCAGAAGGCTACTTGGCTGTAACCCAATGGAAACGCGCAACAAAACGGCCCAAAGTAGTACCTGTACCTTTTCAGGCGTGGGCCGTTTTGTAGCGCGTTAGGGACGGGCGGAAATACGCCAAGGTGGGAACGAGACCATTGAATACAATGGGATTTAGATTTTTGAGCGTTCGTCGAGCATAGAACGCGCTACAAAACGTTCAGGTGTGAACGAGGGCTAACATTCTGCTCCTGCACTTCTTTTTGTGACTTACACACCTAGGCAAAGATCACATGGTCCATCTGCCAGGAGAACTGTGGATGTTTTACATCATTAGAGACTGCAGAGGGTCTGGTAGAACTGTAGGGTAATAAGAGTGTCGTTGTGCAGCAATGACGAACAGCCTGCGTATGCAAGTGCAGATATAACTGCCGACTATACTACAAAAACACATTAATGGCGAGATGGAATGACAACATCTCATCTAAAAACTTAATAATTGCAGTTTTTTTGTTTTTTTTTATATTGGGCATGGGGGG
>NW_017306324.1:699958-719205 GCF_000935625.1 Nanorana parkeri
CTTCCTGGCTTCAGCAATACAACCTAAAAGGAAGGTTTGTCCTTGCTGGCCTACTTTAGTAACGTTTAGTAGCAGTCATACTGATCCCTGGTGTCTCAAAAGCCTAAACCTCTGACCTGTCACATAGCCTATGTAAAGAGCTCAGAAGAGAAGTTATTCTAAGACAACCCATCCGCCCCCCATCTCCATTCTACTCACCCGTAGAGGCACCAAGGGCCAGAGCCTTTGCTATGTGACCGACATTCTGGATTCCACCATCGGCGATGACCGGGACACCGAATCTTCTGGCATATTCTGAAACCTTGTACACCGCTGTGGCCTGAGGCCTGCCGCACGCCAGAACTGCAACAATGACAGACAGAACAATGTCTCCGCTCTTCAAGAACATCAACATGCTTTAAGAACATCAACAGGCTGGAGATATGACGAGCTGGCACTAAGCAACACTGCGGAGAGACTTGTGCGCTCAATCTCTCTTCCTTTAGTCTATACTGGTGGAGGGTTATGGTGGCCCTGCTCAGTGCGGGCTGAATGGACCTTCCTGACGCAATGTTAGGCGGCCCAGACACGTTGCCTTCACCTGGCACCATAAACAAAGTAGATGCCCTTCCTGTAGTCTAGAATCCTATAGTCTAGAGCAGTGGTTCTCAACTCGTGGGTCGCGACCCAAAAGTGGGTCGCGACACCCTCTGCAGTGGGTACCAAAATACATATTGCTGAATACTGCACAAGTTGTTTTGTGTAATAAATTAAAATGTTTCAGAAATGAAATCATTTTTGGGTCACGCCTTAATGACCAAGGAAACATGTGGGTCCCGAGGTTACACAGGTTGAGAACCACTGGTCTAGAAGACTTCCTATAGACTAGAATAAAAGTGGCAAGGACAACGTCATAGGAGCTGCCATAGCCATCTAGTTTTAAAAGGCATCACCACCATCATAATGCAGTCATCACCAAGCAATGATTGAATGATCTGGAAAATCATGTGGCCAGTAAAGTTGGAAGAGCTAACTCTTCTCCAGATCACTAAGTGGTGAAACCAAAACCCGGTGGACCATAATGCACTTTTAAAACAAGTCAGAAATAGCAGTTAAATAGTTCAGTACTCCCAGATCTCCTTTAAAACCCACAGCAGAGGTCATCATATAATGGACTATACCAGTACTCACAGGAGAGATGTGCATCTTGGGTAATCTGTGGGTCAATTCACGGCCTGTATCATCACCACCAAGAAATATGGACCTTTCTGTACTCAATGTTCCTTCTAAAGTACTGATGTCCTCCATGTGCTCATCATAATTGGAGATCATGCTCCTCTGGGAACACCTAAATAGCATCATCATTTTGTACAAGCCCCACCCCCATCTCATGCGATTTAGTATAAACTACTGCTACAATGTAACTGAAGGCAACATGCATTCTGCTTTATGATGCTAAGATACTAGTCAGCTCTTTTGGTGAATGTGTCCACAGTGGTGGCCAGAAGAGGGGTGCTTGGTGCTGCTCCAGGCACTGGTCCACGAGTGCCACTACGCCAAATACAGCCCTGATCATGGCAGGTAACCCATCATTGTCATCCGCAATAGCCGCCCTAAAGCAACTTACACAGAGTTGCAGAAACTCAGACGGTTCAGCTTTAAAGCATTTGCGCACACGGACCTTCACAAGACCTTGTCCTAGAAGACCTCCTACCTGCCATCCTATCAAACCACATTGCTTGGCCATTCAGCCTCCGATGGGTCAAAAACACAAATAAATACAGATCACAGGAGGTTGGATGAACAAAAAACAGTAACACCTTATCATTCGGTATTATTATTAGATGGTGTCAGGTTTAAAGTGAACCCATCAAACAGAGCGCAGAAGCATTTTGTCACAGCCCATCGGTGCCCTAGCCCAGCCCCCCTCCCATGGCCATGCCCCTGGCAAAACAGCATCCGTATTGACCTGATCATACAAAATGGCTTCCCCACCACGTGCCTGACAGGTACACTTTTACCCATTTAAAGTTAGCACCGTGATACGAAGACATGCAGGTTAGTAGTTCAAGTGCAACAGGATCAGCAAACGGGCAAGATGAAACATGTCGATGGGCCAATATTTTGGGGCTTGCATGCTCCTCAGGTCGGATAAAGTAAACCTGTACTAAAAAAGGAAATCTGCCATTGTTGACTTGCTGTTGAAAGTGCTAGTTGCCTGGCTTATTTAAAAATCCCTGACCTGGAACAAGCACCTCAGTAAGGTTACAGACAAGGGTACTGAAGCCACTGATGTTGGCAGGAAAGCTGGCCAACCAGTTTTGTGAGAAGAGGTCAGCAATGGGAGCATCCATTTTTCTATCCTTACAGGTTCACGTTAAGAATGACAGGGGAGTCAATAGTGGGAAATGCGATGCTTTCTAGAAGGAGGCACCAGTGACGGGAGACTGAAGGAGTTGGTCTCTCTGGACAGTAACTGCCGAAGGACCATGCCTGCAATGCTCGGAATATAGTGACCTCTGTGTGACACATTTACCATATAGAGACCAGCTCCTTCCAAGTCACTGACAGAGGCTGTGGAGGGGCATCCTGTACACGCATAGGTGTCTAGTCCGAGTGCTAGGAAGTAGAGGGTGCAAACATCCCCCAAAAAGCAGGGTTCACGAGGCCAACAAACTTCTGAACTGAAAGCTTCAGAGGCTGCAGTTACAGCTAGACAATGAAATGAGCCTTGTGTACAGCCTGGGACCCCCCCAAAAAAATTAGATACTACTAAAAATCACCAAAATCTGGCAGCTATGAGTTACTGGATTTTGCACAGCTTCACAAAAATAAGCCTAGGTGACAATACCGCCCCCCAAGCCGAGGTAACCATGTGCCACCAAGAAATGGGACAAACTGCACTTTTTCCTACTGCCTTACTAACCAGCCAGAGAGCACCTCGGGGCCTTTCAAGCATTTAAGAACACTGGAGATTATATTGTATCTTTGCCATAGAGTTGGGAACCCCAGTTGGGTTCAGATACCCCAGGCTGCTCAGAAGACACCCCCTCAGGGGGGGTTAGGTTTGAGGTTAGGTTTGGTGGCGGGCATTTTATTTTCATATAGACTATTAAAATGGAGGAGCAGGGAGAGGGAGACCCTTTCTGAACTGTTGAAGCAGGTGAGTAGGCCTAGGAACTCAGGAGGTGGAAATATCTCACCAATGGAGGCACCCACAGCAGGAAACTGGAGACCACCCTACCTTGAGCATGGGGGTGGAGGCTTGGGTACAGAGATCTCACCAATGGAGGCACCCAAAGCAGGAAACTGGAGACAACCTTACCTTGGGGACAGGGGTGGAGGCTCAGGTACAGAGATCTCGCCAATGGCGGCCCCCAGAGCAGAGAGCTGGAGACCACCCCTACCTTGGGCATGGGCCTGGAGGCTCAGGTGCAAAGACCTCACCACTAGAGGATCCCAGAGTAGAGAGCTGGAGACCACCCTACCTTGGGCATGGGTCTCGAGGCTCAGGTGCAAAGACCTCACCACTAGAGGATCCCAGAGCAGAGAGCTGGAGACCACCCCTACCTTGGGCATGGGCCTGGAGGCTCAGGTGCAAAGACCTCACCACTAGAGCATCCCAGAGTAGAGAGCTGAAAACCACCCTACCTTGGGCATGGGCCTGGAGGCTCAGGTGCAAAGACCTCACCACTAGAGGATCCCAGAGTAGGGAGCTGGAGACCACCCTACCTTGGGCCTGGAGGCTCAGGTGCAAAGACCTCACCACTAGAGGATCCCAGAGCAGAGAGCTGGAGACCACCCTACCTTGGGCATGGGGCTGGAGGCTCAGGTGCAAAGACCTCACCACTAGAGGATCCCAGAGCAGAGAGCTGGAGACCACCCTACCTTAGGTATGGGGCTGGAGGCTCAGGTGCAAAGATCTCACCACTGGAGGCTCGCAGACCAGGGAGAGGCAGACCTCGCTGGTACAAACTGCAGTGTATGCGTGGAGCTTCAATAAAAAGCCCTCAACACTGAAGGCCAATGGGGGACTCAAGCTACGTGGCTTTGTTAAAAAAAAAAAATACTTATTTTCTCTGGAATGACGCTATAATGCAGCCTTCCTCAATCAGGGTTCTATGGTTGTTAGGGGTTCCCGATGAAGATTATCTGTCTCTTAGATAAGTCACCACTGACACAAATGATCTTTAGCCATCTGTAAAGTAGTGCATTCTTCCCACTGACCAACAGTGTAAGGAGACTTCTCCACGGATCACCAATACAGTACAGTTTTCACTTTCTGCATTGCTTTCCCACCTATTATTATTGGTTTCCTTTTTATTATTACTACTAAAAATAACTGGCATATAAAAGCATCCCCTCTGTAATAAAAAGATTGGCTATAAAATATGTTCTTATATACCAGAAACCAGCAGATCCTGTGGATGCAAACCGAATAAAAAACAGCAAGTACAGTCCTATAAAAGCAATAAGGATTATGCCCCAATGGGAAGTGAAATGACTGTGCAACATGCAGTTCTGTCCCTCCCCAGCACACGTTCAGCGATGCATCAGGTGGGAATTAAAACTGGGGAACCCTGCTTTTCAACTGGCCTCCCCCATCAAACCGATCAACCAGTTTCCCAAAGCCACAAAACCCCAAGTGCGTCTACAACTACCAGTCAGTCAAGCATTGCGCCACCGAGGGGCTCAGGCCGGACAAACCACGGACTTACTATAAGTGCCTGTCACACTAGAGGGGCATTTGGGGCTGTGAGACTTTAGGTCTGGCGGGATCTTTGGCGCAGCTAAACAGAAAATAAAACAAAAGATAGATCTGTTCAGTAGCATTGTCTACAAATGAAGTCCAAGGGTTGGACACACCCAATATCACAAAGTAGTTCAGCTATGCACAACACAAGGGTACCAAGGGAGTCATTCAAAAAAAAAACACACAACTGCAGCGGTCCAACACAATGGCGGCACTACAATAAAAGGTAATAATCAAGATGGCTGAATAATGGGCTCTAGACAGAGCAAAAAACAGTTCTTACATGTGACATACTCGGGTACCCATCAGAGAGTGCTGCAAACTGAGAGGAAGCAAGTTGTAGATTTGAAAAGGTCATTTTGGAAAATACAAAAGCCAACATGTTTTGGAATTGTTGCAGCGGGAGGGCCAGAGAACTTCGTGCAAGATCTGAGCACTGAAACAGGGAGATGGAGACCACCCTACCTTAGACATGGCTGCTGAAAGTGGGTACAGCGATCTCAGCAATGGAGGCCTCCATAGCAGGGAGAGGCTGTTGCAAGTAGTCGTGTCTAAAGGCTCAGATGCAGGTGTCTCAGCAATGGAGGCCTTCAGAGCAGAGAAAGACCTCTCCTTGGGAATGGGTGCTGCGGGTGGCTGAGGATGAAGGCTCAGGTGCAGAGATCCTGCTCTGGGGGCCTCCATTGTTGAGGAGAGCGAGACCTCCCCACCTTGGCCATAGCTGCAAGTGAATGGGGCTGGAGGATTGTTTGCAGAGATTTCGCCGCAGGAAGCCTCCAGGAGCAGGGTGCGGTAGAGCTCCTCACCTTGGGAGAGGCTGCTGCAAGTAGGTGGACATGGAGGCTCGGGTGCAGAGATCTCAGCAATGGAATCTACCAGAGCAGGCAGGCAGAGGGATACCACCCTACCTTGAGTATGGCTGCAGGCAGGAGCAGGTGTACAGATCTCAGCAATGGGAGCCCCAAGAACAGGGAGACGGAAAACCCCCTTGACACAACTGCAGTGCTTAAGAGGTTAATGGATTTTGCAAATGGAATACCTCCATCATCAGAGCTACAGGTAATAAACAGAGAGAATACATTACACAACACTTTGTTTTTGTGCAGAAAAACAAAAACAAAAAAATCCAACATACTGAGGGGAATTTATAAAAACTGGAGCAGTTGCCCATGGCAACCAATCAGCTTTTCTCTTCAGTTTGTTCAGTTAAGATTTTAAAATGAAAGAGAAGCTGATTGGTTGCCGTGCACAGCTGCTCCAGATTTTTTTCTACTCCAGTTTTAGAAATTCCTCTCACTGTCTTTTACTGCAGCCCTGATGAAAGTTTCACTGACCTCCAAAATGCATTGGATTCTGTATTTCCCAGACATACAACTTGCTACATCTTCATTTTTGGCACTTTAAAAAATTGCTTCATATACACTTGAAAAATTTGGATAAAGTGGAGAATTAGAACCCGTCTGATTTACTGCTCTTCAGGGTCCAGAATGATTTCTGCTCAATTCTATAATTAATGCTGGAGAGTTCCCCGCACTAAAAATGACATGAAGGGAGGGGAAACTTCACCAATAGAGTTCCAGGTAGCATTAAAAACCCCCCAAAAAAGGGAATTATAACCCTTCCCCGCTCCATCCAAAATGAAGAAAAACATGGTTGCTTTGGGTGTTGTAGCTCATTAATGTCATTAATAATCCTTTTGTTACTTATGATCTAAACTGGGTAAGGACTGGAGCTCTAATAAAAATTAAAAAAAAAGTTACAATTGTGCCACAGTCAGTCCTTTACCTTAAAAGGAGAACTACGAGGTGAGTGAAGATCACTCAGCCTCATAATCTGAGCCGACCTGTGACAATGAGACTGTCACAGGTCGGCTCAATAGATCGGGGAGTGAACACATACCGGCGCTCGCTCACTTCTCGATCTATCCCTGTAGATAGCCGTGACACTCACGGCTCCCTGCAGGGATTCCCCCCCCCACCCCTGTCCGATCCTCCAGCGCTGACTGGCGAAACGGACGGGGGAGGGGGCAGGCACAGCTGGCTCTGCCTCTAGATAGGCAGAGCCAGCTGTCAATCCCGCAGCTGGGTGGATCTTTGACATCAACGTCGGGATCCGCTCCGGCTGCGGCGTCTTAGTATACTGCGAGCTACAGCTTGCGGTATACTGAGCTTTGGGTGACGGGAGGACGCTAGTTTGTGTTCGCCCGTGACCCTTAGAGAACTATGGGGAAAAGCCCTAACCCCATAGTTCTCCTTTAATCTGGGTGAGGCTGCATGTCAGCCAATTTCATTGGATTGGCTTACACTTTAAAGTACAACAATGCTCATGCAGCCCACTAAAAATATAAATATATATGACAGGTTACCATTATTGAAGAGAACTTTTGCCTACATACAGTCTACATCTGATACCAATGTATAATTTTTACTGAAAGGGGATATATATTTTAAGCGGTTACCATACTTCAATTGATTAGGGTACACTGGGGTCGCAATGTCTCCCTCCTGACGCCACACTGGGCTAATTCCTCCTGTAATGCATCACAAATCAGATTGAACTTTCCAAGGCCGGGTTTAATCTGATCCGTGGCATTAAAACCAGCAAGGAAAAGGTGTTCTCAGATCACCAGCATATAGAGAAGCAAGGGTAGGCAACCTTGGCACCCCAGCCATTGCAAGACTGAGTCCCAGGCATGACAGGAGTTGTAGTTTCACCAAAGCTGGGGCACCAAGATTGCCTATCCCTGTGCTATGGCAATGCTGGATTACAAATCGAAGCCCCACGTGTGTCCGGCTAGGCTTCCTGTATATATATCTATCAAGAATTAATTCTGCCCTGAAGTTTAGATTGTCAGCTCTGGTGAGCAGGAGCCGCTTTACCCTCCTTGCAGGACCCCAAGCATGTTTTCAAAGCGCCATACAATATCAGAACACTCCTTGAAGACCGCACATGATCATTTCACGGTTCATCGGCTAAATTACCTTCTTGTGTTATACAGATTGATCCGCTTCCCATCCCGACTCTCAGAGCATCGGCTCCGGCATCAATCAGGTTCTTCGCCTGCGCTGCCGTCACAACTGCAAAGAGGAAAACCGCTTAGAACACTCGTTTATCCCACAATGCTCTGCAGGGAACAGACAGGTTCACATCATTCTCCGCCCCAGGAAGCTTACCATCTAACCTGCCTTTCCCAGACACACAGCCTATAGGAAGAAAACCCAGGATTATGAGCCACATGTAGCCTGCCATTGCAGGCTACATCAACATGAAACCATGTTTGCAGAATACAGCAACAGAAACCAGGACACTGCTTTGATGTATGTTAAAGCGCTGTGCATCAATCGAGGTCTCTACCCCTTTGACTTTGGTCGCGATACGCAGCAGCCCTCCCTACGGCTGGTTCACGATACGCAGCGGCCCTCCCTACGGCTGGTTCACGATACGCAGCGGCCCTCCCTACGGCTGGTTCACGATACGCAGCGGCCCTCCCTACGGCTGGTTCACGATACGCAGCGGCCCTCCCACTCCCCCTCCTGCTACTGCTAAGTCGGACACTTGTCACCAACCATCAGAGCAGCACATTCTCGGGTCACATTGCTGGATGTGTCAGCTAGTTATTTATAGGCGATATGACACCTCGTTGGTTGCTCGGAAAGGCCAGAGCGGAATCCTTCCTTAGTGTACAGGACACAGAACAAAAAAAGCCAGGCTTTTTAGGCCTTCTAAAATTGGACCCACATGCACGCCTGTCAGTAAGTTGCTGCCCTGACCGCCATGATTAACTGCTGATCTACAGCAGCTGGAGTAGGCAGAGGAGAAGCAGAAGGGGCTGATTGATCTGTACATTAAAAAAAAAAAATGTTGATTTGGCCACTGTGCCCAGTTTGTACTTTTGCTCTCTAGTCACGTGACTGCAGAATAGGAGGAGCCAGGAAGTTTAGCTGTCATTCTGAAACAATTCAGCAACAGCGCAGACGATCCGACTATGTGCAGAACAGAAGCAGGAATGGAGGGAAAGTATTCACCATTTCCAGCGATGACCTGGAGTTCTGTGTATTTCTCCTTGATGTATTGGATCATATTTATCTGGAAGATGGAATTTCCTTGAGACGAGTCCTAGAATGAGAAGAAGAGGGAAGACATATGGTCATCGATGGAACTGATTAAAGGGCACGTACACCTAATTAAGGAGTATGGCGAATCATTTATGCGTGTAAGCATTCACCCAACACATATATACATCCATGTACAGTATTTAATAAAAAAGGTGCCAAGATCGGTAAACAGCATTACCAGCCAAAAATCAATCAATCTGTAATTCTGTTTAGGCAGTTCTGTGATTTACACATTGCACAGCCAGGTGAAGCCGTGTAGCTCACAGTGTCACCTCTTTGTTCCCAGTCTGCTTACGTCCAGTCCAAATCCATCACCAAACTGCTTCATTCACTATCCAGTCATCAGGCAGGTGATGCAAACCCGGCACAATGGAACAAAGAAATATATGTGATCCTCCTGCCTGTGCAGCATGGTAGAGGTGTATGAATCCAAGACACAGGGTGACCTCATCAGTGTATTTCTACTCTCTCACCAGCCAATGAGCAGGAAGGGGACTGGGCTGTATTCCTGGGATTACTACACTGTACTGACAACACAATTGCTCCAATCTCTCACAACACACTGTACACAATGCTTTGTAGGTCCGCAGTCACTGACCAGCACCACGGCATCCACTCCAGCCTGCACCAGGAGATCCAGACGGTACTTGTCATCCTCGTGCGTACCGATGGCGGCGGCGCACAGAAGCTGTTTCTTGGAGTCCTTTGACGCCAGCGGGTAATCCCTGTTTTTCTTCAAGTCAGTGCGAGCGATAATGGCCACCAACTCATCGTCCTCATTGACAATCGGTAGCTTGCCTGGAATGAAGAGTGATGGACTTGTAGAAACCAGCAATAAAATGGATGGACCAATCGCCTTAAAGTGAACATGAACTCAAACAGTGGAGATCTGCTGACTTGTAGGGAACATCTAGAAAGGTTATTGGCGCCTAAGCAGTGCCCTGAAAATGGGCCCATGTGCAGTGTGAGATCATCTATGACAGGGTTGCCTCTGAATGCCAGTCTCAGAAGATTTGGTGATGTCATTACTGTTCTGCTCACCTTGCTGGAAGGGAAGCTCTACCTGAAGACCTACAGTGCAAGGATCTCCCTGCTTCCAATTAATTATCTGCGATTTCTCCACCTCTCCCGTTGCTTCCTGGCCCGCCAATCAGATCACCCGTCATCAGGAAGGCATCTCTAACATGGGAAAACAAAGCCATGCTCCTCTACCAAGATGGCCGCCTCCACACAAACACACACTGAATAACGAAGTCATAAATGAGGAAAAGATCAGCTGCAGGGAGACCACAGGTAAAGCTGACCAGTCCTTAGACTTTATTTGGGCACAGGTTCCACAGTACGGGTCCTCGTAGGTTGCCCTTCTCTGAACTCTAAAGACATTCAATCAGAATGTAACCCTATAACCAAGACTGGGCAGATTAATGAACGCAGGTATATAGCTGGACATGCAAATAGCTCACGCACTGCGTCAGACTACACGCCACAGTGAATACCTTTTTTACTCCTCTGCAGAATTTCATTGGCTTCCTTTAACGTAATAGCAGCTGGGGCGACGACGAGATCTTCCCGTCTGGTCATGACCTGAATGAGAATGCAAAAACAAAAATCATTAAATTTTACACTTTTTTTCCCCAAAAACACTTGCACAAAAATAAAACCAAGAGCAGGTCATAGCAGCGGAAGCCATTTTGTTGGGGAAAGGCATGCTGGGCAAATGACCATCCGTGGAACACTCACCTCGCTGAGGAGCAGGTCGTGATCGGCCGGTTTCAGGAAGTCTATGTCTCTGGATGAAATAATCCCCACTAGTTTCCCTCCCATCTTCCCGCTCTCCGTGATGGGGATGCCGCAGAATCCGTGACGAGCCTTGGCTTCAAAAACGTCTCGTACTTTGTGTGTGGGACTGAGGACGACCGGATCTGTGATGAATCCTTGTTCATATTTCTGTTGAGGAAGTAAAAAAAAGTTCACTATCTGAAGAATTGTTAGAATCTTCGGCATTGTCGCCCAACAAGTTGAAACTGAAAAGATATATAAGGAGTCGGGTTGTAAATTCTCAGCTGAATAGTGACTGCTATCAACTGTTCGGGGTATCCAGCTGCAGGCGCCTGTTGTCTGAATACAATAGCAGGAAAGATTCCACCATTCATGCTTTTTAGCGGTGCTGAAGAGGCAAAATCGAACAGTGTATGGCCAGCTTTAAAAAGGAGGATCTATGAGGCGAGTGATTTCTACTTATCCCCATAGTTAGAGCCGACCTGTGACAAAGAAGCTGCCACAGTGGTTCTATAGATCGGGAAATGAGCAGAAACATGCCGCCGATCCACTCACTTCCCGATCATCTCCCTACAGAGAGCGGTGACTGTCAGTCACCGCTCCCCGCAGGGATTCCCGCCTCCCTTCCAGCGCTGAGTGGGGGAATGAAAGGAGGAGTCATTGCTTGAGGAAGGGGATCCTGTGTGACCCCGAAACGGTCATCGCATCTTTGTGATATGGCACATTTCTTCAATAAAGACTTTTTCTTTACGCTTATACTGGAGTGTCCCTGTTTCTAATGAAAGGAGGAGGGGGCGGGCAGAGCTGGCTCTACCTCTAGATAGGCAGAGCCCGCTGTCACTCACGCAGCCGGGTGGATCACGACGAGTATTGTTGGGATCCGACCCAGCTGCGGTGCTCTCGGTAAAATCGCGGGCCATAGCCCGGTATATACTGAGCTTTGGGTCACGGGAGGACGCTAGTATATGTCCTCCCATGACCCTAAAAAGAACTATGGGGAGAAACACTGACCCCATAGTTCTCTTTTAACAAGGTATTTATTGCCGTCTATGTCCTCATTAGGAAGATTCACTCACTCCATGTATCCTGGTGGGACTAAAAGTGATGGGAAAATCCAAAATTAATGTATGTGATTTGCATCCCTCCCAGGTGCTTATGTACTACAGAGCGTGGCCCACCTGACACAATGGCAGCTGGATCATGCAGTTAGACCATGTGACTGTTGCAGTGGCAGCGATGATTGGGAGACGACCAGTTTGCTATGCACACTAACCAAACCGGACTCCCCATAGTAACTGAAGAAACAGACATCAGTTGTAAAAACCGGACTGTCCAGTTGCGAGGCGGACGGGTCCCCCCCTCCCCTCGGCGGTGTAGAGACGAAAGGTTAGATTTAGTTGTGGTCTTATTTTGGAAGCGCTGGGCCTCAGGCGGCATCTACTGCCCCCACAAGGTCAATGACGCTTACCTTTACTTTTCGCACTTCGTTAGCCTGGAACTCCGGCGTGCAGTTGTGATGTACAATACCGATCCCACCGGTGAGCTAAAATACAAAGAGGAACAATAAGTTATTGAACTGAGCCGGACAGACAGACCATACCCTGGACTAGGGACAGAAAGGCGCCGGTCTCCTTACCGCCATTGCGATGGCCATGTTGGCTTCCGTTATGGTGTCCATAGGGGAGGAGACGAGAGGCGTCTTCAAGGTGATTTTCTTGGTGAGCGCCGAGGTGAGGTCCTACAGAGACACGGGAGGGTTCAGTGATGGACACTGGACTTCTATTGTCACTTCTGACCCCAATAAATCTTATTAAAAAAGACAACAAAACCGAATTCTTATAGGACAACCATCACCAACAACAAGGCAATGGGCTCTGTCCAGCAATAAAAAAATTGGAGGGCCATACGCAATGGAGGACTGACCTTCAAGCTCCACCAGCTGCCATCAAGCTCTGCAATGAGAGGGCTGCAGAGACATTCTTCCCGGACAGGAGGGCGGCAGCTGTCAGAACTTAGCTGTAAAGACCCAGTACAGTGAAACAAAATCAGAGAGGCACTTCAGTCTAATTAAAAAAAAAAAAAGGTAACGGCAGGCATGTTTGGGAGCCTGTTCTGAAAAGACAATCCGTCCCTTTTACCCATTTAGTGGGCAAACACAGGGTTGATGACTCCTCCCACAATCAGCCATTGCACATTGGGATGAAAGGTAGACCGCCAAATCCCCCCCCGCCATATCAGAAGTACGAGAAATCCATCTGGCAAATGGAACAAACCAAAGTATCTGTGGGTGGGTGTGTGAGTGGGGGGTGTCCTGCCAAGGCACGATGCCTTTGCCCTTAAAGGGCAGAGTGGGGGTATCTCTTTGCGCCACTTTGTTTTTTTTTTTACTTTATAAGGTTTAAATAGAAGAGAGATGTTAGAAAAGAACGATATTTACTGCCTTAAAGAACAACTCCAGGTAAACATTTTATTAACCCTTGCAGCGGGGCTACCCCCAGCACTGCAAGGGTTAAGTGCTCATTTTTTTGCCTAGGTTAAAAAAAAATTAAAAAGTTACTCACCGGAACCTCGGAGCCAGCGGGGCTGCGACACCATTGCTGCAGCGGAGCGGGAGGCAGGCTGGAATGTCCCTCGGTGTCCTCACCTCCTATACACTGTATATAGAACGTGATGATCTATGGGACTAGACCACTGCAGCGGGAGGGGGGAGAAACTCTCCGGGTCTACAAACAAGCCAACTCCGAGGATCGGGCGAGTGTAACTGTTATTTCTGACCCTAGGCAAAAAACAAGCACTTAACCCTTGCAGTGCGGGGGTAGCCCCACTGCAAGGGTTAATAAAAGGCTTACTTCTTGAATGTTATTTCAGCACCCGGCAGGCAGCCCCCTCACAGCCTCATGAGGCCAACAACACAAAATCAAACCGATCGATATTAAATGAAAGTCGCCGACACTCACCACTTGATCAGCTGTGAAGTCGATGTACCCGGGAAGGATGAGGAAGTCACTGAAAGTAGAGAAAATACAGTAAATATCAGAGAAAAAGGCATAAAAGTCCTCATATCAACCTCTTGTAATCTACTGTAAAGCAGAGCTCAGACTGGGAAAGCCAGAAGCAACAAAAGGAGCCAATCGGGTGTGCTGAAATACCCATGTGCTAACAGGGAGCATGCTGATTGGAGAAGAGAGAGTGACATGGACATGAGTGCATCACTCTGCTGCTTCTCCTTTCCCTGTTCAGTCACAGATTTGGGGGGGGCGCACAAGACCTGCAAGTGTCGCTTAATTGCAGCAGAGAAAAATCAGGTCTCCTGTGCTGTGTGGCAGAGCTGTGAGAATCTCAATAGACAAATCCAAATCCTCCTGGCAGTTAAATGGGCCCCATATATGTATATCATCCGTGTTTTTGGGGGAGAAACCAGCAACACCATTTCTTTTTTTTAATGAGCATCACATGCCAAGGGGTCCCATGTGGCCCCAAAATAATTCAGTTGCTCTACTCGGGATGATATTTTTATAAATATCTGAAGGTAGACCGCCAAATCCCCCCCCGCCATATCAGAAGTACGAGAAATCCATCTGGCAAATGGAACAAACCAAAGTATCTGTGGGTGGGTGTGTGAGTGGGGGGTGTCCTGCCAAGGCACGATGCCTTTGCCCTTAAAGGGCAGAGTGGGGGTATCTCTTTGCGCCACTTTGTTTTTTTTTTTACTTTATAAGGTTTAAATAGAAGAGAGATGTTAGAAAAGAACGATATTTACTGCCTTAAAGAACAACTCCAGGTAAACATTTTATTAACCCTTGCAGCGGGGCTACCCCCAGCACTGCAAGGGTTAAGTGCTCATTTTTTTGCCTAGGTTAAAAAAAAATTAAAAAGTTACTCACCGGAACCTCGGAGCCAGCGGGGCTGCGACACCATTGCTGCAGCGGAGCGGGAGGCAGGCTGGAATGTCCCTCGGTGTCCTCACCTCCTATACACTGTATATAGAACGTGATGATCTATGGGACTAGACCACTGCAGCGGGAGGGGGGAGAAACTCTCCGGGTCTACAAACAAGCCAACTCCGAGGATCGGGCGAGTGTAACTGTTATTTCTGACCCTAGGCAAAAAACAAGCACTTAACCCTTGCAGTGCGGGGGTAGCCCCACTGCAAGGGTTAATAAAAGGCTTACTTCTTGAATGTTATTTCAGCACCCGGCAGGCAGCCCCCTCACAGCCTCATGAGGCCAACAACACAAAATCAAACCGATCGATATTAAATGAAAGTCGCCGACACTCACCACTTGATCAGCTGTGAAGTCGATGTACCCGGGAAGGATGAGGAAGTCACTGAAAGTAGAGAAAATACAGTAAATATCAGAGAAAAAGGCATAAAAGTCCTCATATCAACCTCTTGTAATCTACTGTAAAGCAGAGCTCAGACTGGGAAAGCCAGAAGCAACAAAAGGAGCCAATCGGGTGTGCTGAAATACCCATGTGCTAACAGGGAGCATGCTGATTGGAGAAGAGAGAGTGACATGGACATGAGTGCATCACTCTGCTGCTTCTCCTTTCCCTGTTCAGTCACAGATTTGGGGGGGGCGCACAAGACCTGCAAGTGTCGCTTAATTGCAGCAGAGAAAAATCAGGTCTCCTGTGCTGTGTGGCAGAGCTGTGAGAATCTCAATAGACAAATCCAAATCCTCCTGGCAGTTAAATGGGCCCCATATATGTATATCATCCGTGTTTTTGGGGGAGAAACCAGCAACACCATTTCTTTTTTTTAATGAGCATCACATGCCAAGGGGTCCCATGTGGCCCCAAAATAATTCAGTTGCTCTACTCGGGATGATATTTTTATAAATATCTGGCAAGGATGAATCGATACCAAATGCTCCTATACCGTCCCCGATACCAGAACTCCAGTTCAGAGTGAGAGTTCCTCTTACCAGCAGTACCAATAGGGAACATGGAGCCGGCCAATCAGGAAGCCCGGGTGGAAGGTAATAACTCGCCGCCTAGCTTCCCAATTGGCCGGGAAGCCGGCTCCATGCTAGCGGAAGTAACAGTATCGGTATACTGTATCGGCCCGAAAGATAAATATCGGTACTCGATGCCGGAAAACCGGTATCAGTGCCTCCCTATTGATGGATCCATGGTGTGACATCTTCTCCCACGAGTAAGGGGAAAGCTCCCACGAGAGACCCGGAAAGCAGTAAAAAACTGGAACATGGGTTATGATCTCCCCCGCCCCCCATTTAAAAAAAAAAGAAGGTTTGGTTGGACTGACAACGTAATATATTGCAGCAATAAATACAGAAGTGACATCACACTCGCAGCTCTCAGATAACGCTGGAAACATTTCACAATGGCGCGGCCTTTACCGCACACACCAGGCTGGAAAACCTCAGTTGATCAATAGCCAGAGAAAAGGAAAAAACATGGCCGCCGTCCAATTTCTCATCCTAAAAACACCTTAGCCAAGAACCTTGGCTATACTGACAGGTCCTCTTCATAAACCAAGTCTGTCTGCAAACTTCACTTGTCACCTTTGCCCCGTTGTCTCCAAAATGCTGCAATACAATCCTACAATATATCCAGACCCGAGAGCAAAAATGTAACTAGTCCAAGGAGGTGGTGGCTACTGTAGTCTCCCCCCTCCCCTTTATATTCACCTGGTTATTCTTACAATACACTTCCTGTCCTAGCGTGACAACGCTCACTCACTGTATCTATGGAAGAGCAGCGTTGTCACCCTAGGCAGCTCTCCTGATTTGGACTACAAACACCTGCCCCCCTCTTATCTCCATTACATGGGATGTGGTGTTTTGCAGTTCGCAGACAAAAGGTCTGAGATTTCAGTACAGTACACAGAAAGTGGAAAGGATGCCAAGTTTCTGGCAGGATCAACGGGTATGTTTCTGTATTTGCAGACATAGTTCTTGAAAACGAATGCAGCCGCCACATCCGAAGACTGATCAGCTGCAATATATGAAAACTCCATTCTTGGGTTTAGATTTATTTTAGGGTGCGTGATGCTGATTTTTGTTATTAAAGTGCAACTAAAGGCTGCAGGGTGACATTCTAAACGAGTCCAGTTACTATGCGACGCCCGAGTCTCATAATGTAATCAGAAAACTTTCTTCACCTCCCCTGACTGAGCCAAATCCTCCTCCATGCGTCTCTCACACGCTCCCCATTCCAGACACTGCAGAGCAGAGTGGGAGGGTTTTGCACCAGAGGCGGGGCCGTCAGTGATCACGCTGATAGCCACGCCCCCTGCAATATCTCCCACGGTAGTGAAATCAGGCACAGCCTACATGAGGGTGACAACTCTGCTCTGGAGACAGGAGCAGTGCAGCATCATTGTCACCGCATCACAGGAAGCTGCATTAGGTGGACTTTACCGACAGGATCAACAGGGACTTTCCAAGGACACCAAGATGATGGTAAATGCGAATGTCCTTTTAAACGCGGCAGCACATTTTTTCTATAGGAGGCCATTCTTCTACTTCATAACTGGATGTGATTGGCCGGCATCTCCTTTTGTAGCTGAAGCTTTATACTATTATCTGTACGTTGGAAAGCGTCAGCCGGCTCAGCCACGTCTCCGGTTACAGTAACGGGATCCGCTGACAGCTGTCATGCGTCTCCGTGACAGGAAACGGCCACCGAATGTAGACAAATATCAGCCGTGAGATCGGGGGACAAAACTAAATCCAAGATGGGAGCTCTAGTGGCCAGATTTCTCCTAATATGAAGGATCTCCCACCATATAAAATCATACGCCGACAGCGCGACAACACACACCAAAGTCTCCGAACACAGACAGCCGGGGGCGGGGTTAAGTCTCACGTTTAAGGAGCATTCTTCCCACTGACCTCCAATGTAAGGAGCATTCTTCTCACTGACCCCCAATGTAAGGAGCATCCTTCCCACTGACCACCAATGTAAGGAGCATTCTTCTCACTGACCCCCAATGTAAGGAGCATCCTTCCCACTGACCACCAATGTAAGGAGCATTCTTCTCACTGACCCCCAATGTAAGGAGCATCCTTCCCACTGACCACCAATGTAAGGAGCATTCTTCTCACTGACCCCCAATGTAAGGAGCATCCTTCCCACTGACCACCAATGTAAGGAGCATTCTTCTCACTGACCCCCAATGTAAGGAGCATCCTTCCCACTGACCACCAATGTAAGGAGCATTCTTCTCACTGACCCCCAATGTAAGGAGCATCCTTCCCACTGACCACCAATGTAAGGAGCATTCTTCTCACTGACCCCCAATGTAAGGAGCATCCTTCCCACTGACCACCAATGTAAGGAGCATTCTTCTCACTGACCCCCAATGTAAGGAGCATCCTTCCCACTGACCACCAATGTAAGGAGCATTCTTCTCACTGACCCCCAATGTAAGGAGCATCCTTCCCACTGACCACCAATGTAAGGAGCATTCTTCTCACTGACCCCCAATGTAAGGAGCATCCTTCCCACTGACCACCAATGTAAGGAGCATTCTTCTCACTGACCCCCAATGTAAGGAGCATCCTTCCCACTGACCACCAATGTAAGGAGCATTCTTCTCACTGACCCCCAATGTAAGGAGCATCCTTCCCACTGACCACCAATGTAAGGAGCATTCTTCTCACTGACCCCCAATGTAAGGAGCATCCTTCCCACTGACCACCAATGTAAGGAGCATTCTTCTCACTGACCCCCAATGTAAGGAGCATCCTTCCCACTGACCACCAATGTAAGGAGCATTCTTCTCACTGACCCCCAATGTAAGGAGCATCCTTCCCACTGACCACCAATGTAAGGAGCATTCTTCTCACTGACCCCCAATGTAAGGAGCATCCTTCCCACTGACCACCAATGTAAGGAGCATTCTTCTCACTGACCCCCAATGTAAGGAGCATCCTTCCCACTGACCACCAATGTAAGGAGCATTCTTCTCACTGACCCCCAATGTAAGGAGCATCCTTCCCACTGACCACCAATGTAAGGAGCATTCTTCTCACTGACCCCCAATGTAAGGAGCATCCTTCCCACTGACCACCAATGTAAGGAGCATTCTTCTCACTGACCCCCAATGTAAGGAGCATCCTTCCCACTGACCACCAATGTAAGGAGCATTCTTCTCACTGACCCCCAATGTAAGGAGCATCCTTCCCACTGACCACCAATGTAAGGAGCATTCTTCTCACTGACCCCCAATGTAAGGAGCATCCTTCCCACTGACCACCAATGTAAGGAGCATTCTTCTCACTGACCCCCAATGTAAGGAGCATCCTTCCCACTGACCACCAATGTAAGGAGCATTCTTCTCACTGACCCCCAATGTAAGGAGCATCCTTCCCACTGACCACCAATGTAAGGAGCATTCTTCCCACTGACCACCAATGTAAGGAGCATTCTTAGGGGGTGGAAGGCGGTTTTTGTTTTGCTCAGTGTTGGGCTTTAATGATGTTACAACCAAGTAAATGATAATTGTAGAGTCACGTGTGGGAGCAGAAGACACAGAGGAAGGGAAATCCCAGATTCCAGTTCTTTGGAAATCTCAAACTATGGAATGGTGATACAGAGGTGAGGTACAATCTGCCGGGGGGGGGGGGGGGGTTCCAAAATTTTGGGGGGCG
>NW_017306324.1:719319-727637 GCF_000935625.1 Nanorana parkeri
GGGTTACTACAATTTTGGGGTGCTTGCTGTGGTAAAGACCAGGAGGAAGTGTGATAACCAAGGTAACAAGTGACACATGAGTTCAGGAAGTTCTACGCTGGAGCAGAGATGCCACCAGAACCTCCGAAACACAACAGAGGACACACTGCATCTGTGAACTGTCACTTGGCAACAAAACAGGAAACCAGGTTACTATGCAACAGTTCTAGATGACAGAATGAAAGATCACCCCCGGTATGCCCAGATACTGCTCCCCCCTATTCTGGGGGGGCGGGGGTCCCTTTACTTCCTGTTCTGTATACACAAAAAAGGAAAGGAAAGGAAAAGTCATCCCCCCCCCATTTAGACTTATGAACACGTGTCCCCACTGAAGAACGTTCCCTCTCTTCCTGTTCTAGTGACAACTTGACAAAATGTTTGGCTTTCCCTCACTTTGTCTCGGTGACAGAGGATGAAACGACAGGACTGGTCACCAGTATAGTCTGCGGGCTCCCTCGGGGTCACCAGACTATAGTGCCATCTAGAACTATGGGATCTTTTTTTTGGGGAGCAAGCACCCCAAAATTGTAGTGGTGTCATCTGTCTGTGAGATCTCCTGATCTATGGGAATGAATGGAACTGTGAGATCTCCTGAACCATGGAGGTCATCTGAAATGGTGGGATCTTTCTGGACTATGGGGGTCACCTGAAATTGGCATCACCCAGGATTTTGGGGTCACCTAAAACTGCAGCATCACCTGGCACTATGGGGTTATCTGAAACTTCAAAATCACCTTGGACTATAGGGGTCAATTTAAATGGTGGGACCACATTGGAACTATGGGGTTACCGAGATTTATAGGATCATCTGAAACTGTGGGATCTCCTGGATCTAGGGAGGGGGTCACCTGAAATTGTGGTATCAGCATGGACTATATGGTCACCTTAAACCCTGGGATTTGGGATTATGCGGTCCCCCTGAACCTATGAGATCCCCAGGCACTACAGGGCCCCCCTGAACCTATGAGATCCCCAGGCACTACGGGGTCCCCCTGAACCTATGAGATCCCCAGGCACTACGGGGTCCCCCTGAACCTTTGAGATAACCAGGCACTACGGGGTCCCCCTGAACCTTTGAGATCCCCGGGCACTAGGGGGTCCCCCTGAACCTATGAGATCCCCGGGCACTAGGGGGTCCCCCTGAACCTATGAGATCCCCGGGCACTAGGGGGTCCCCCTGAACGTATGAGATCCCTGGGCACTACAGGTCCCCCCGAACCTATGAGATCCCCGGGCACTACGGGGTCCCCCTGAACCTATGAGATCCCCGGGCACTACGGGGTCCCCCTGAACCTATGAGATCCCCGGGCACTATGGGGTCACCCTGAACCTATGAGATCCCCAGGCACTATGGGGTCACCCTGAACCTATGAGACCCCTGGGCACCATGGGATCCCCTGAACCTATGAGACCCCTGGGTCCCCAGAACCTGAGACCCCTGGGGACTATAGGGTTCCCTAAACCTGTGGGAGGTCACAGGGCACTATGGGGCCCCAAGGGACTGTGGGATCTTTGGTCAGTTGTGGGCAGGGCCAGCCTCAGTCATGACAGGTGGAGAAGGGAAGGGAGCTCCCAGGGTCACCCCAGACTTACTTGTAGGTCAGTCCGTCTCCGGCCCCGAACAGTTGCTGTGCGCTGAGCCCGTCATCCGGGACGTAGCTGGTCCCTCCGCTGATCAAGTAGTCCGCCATGCCGCAGACGATGCAGGGAAGGCAACCCGGGCTGAACACGAGGAGCCGCTTCCCCTCCCCCCCACCCTTCCTGACACAAGAGACAGCCGACCCGGCGCTGCTCCGATTTAAAGAACTGGCCAGCGCCACCCACCGGTGACTTCATCTCCCTGCGCGCCGCCGCCGCTGCACGTGTCCGGGGATCTCAGCGGTGATTTCTTTATGTACAGGGAGCCGGAGTGGTTTTTTTGGGGTGCAATGGAAGTGAAGGGGTTCCCCTGTCTCTGCAGACCCGTACAAGCCGCCAGAGGGATGTGTGATTGAAGCGGACTGGTACTGTGCAGAGTGACAGGTCCTCTTTACAGACGTTTCAGCTTTGGATATGGTGTGGAAGGGTTAGTTGATCCTTCACCCAACTCCCAGCCTGGGACTGCACACAGTGGTGAGCTCCTCTCTCTGCCCTCTCCTCATGTCAGCATGCTCCTTTTATCAGCTTGTGAATTGATAGCTTCCCCTCACTGTACAGGGACAGCAAGAGGCTGATGCCAGGTGAAAATAGGGTCATATTAAAAAAACAAAATTTAATGATGTATTGATGGCAGAGCTGCACTAATGTGTGACTTCAGCTGTGAAGCCCTGCATGTGAATGTGCCCCAAAGCTTGCGCCTGCAGTGCCATTACTTGCTATTGGCACCGCAAGTGAGGTGCACCTTGCCGCATGACCTTCTTTGTCATGTGACCTGGCTCATAAACCGACATTACTTGTTAATGGCACAGCAAGTGCAGTGCACCCTGCTAGGGTTGCCACCCGTCCGGTTTTGGGGCCTTGTGTCCGGGTGCCCAGCCAGTGGCACTTTTAAATTTTCTGACAGATTCGGCCGCCGAGGTCCCCAGCAAGCGCAATCTTGGGCAGCCGCATCTGCCTGAAACCGGATCTTCCTCTGGGCTGTGGGCACCTGCAAAAAGGCACAGGCTGCCCACACATCGCCTCCTCCTCTATCCTCCCCTGGCTGCTTCTCCTCGCTCTCTCCTCTATAGTCTCAAAAAAATAAAATTGGCACTACAGTGTTCGGGTTTCACTTGAAGAAAAGGTGGCAACCCTAATCCTGCTTCATGGCCATGTGACCTGGGTCATAAACTGCCATTAATTGTTAATGACAGCCCCCGAACGCGGCAAGCAACAGGCGCGTCAACGTCCAGTCAAAAAAATTATTGTGAAGCTCGCAGCTCAAATGCATTATATGAAAAGACTGACATGCCTCAAAACGGTGCGGACATGTCCCGGGTCATAAACCGCAATAAAAAGTTGACTGTATCAAAGCCAGGCCACGAATCTGGTGTTTTATAAGCCACATGCGGCCCTCTTGCTTATTCTCTATGGCACTTAGCGGTTTATGGTAAAACTTTGCTGAGGGGAAAAGTAATTGCCTAGCAGGTAGGTTGGTTTCTTTATTGCAGAAGTGACATGTTATATCTGTTACTACTACAGTGCCCTGTAGCTGGTCTCATACCCTGTTGGGTTCATTTTAGAAGCTGCACCTGGCAAGTCTGAACCTCTTCCAATGTTCAGATACAGTATTGGACGTAATGTGTCCCAGTGGCCACCGGTTCCTGGTTTCCAGAGGTGGTCTCGGGATTCCGAGATCTGTGCTAGAGGAATCCCAGGGGTTCACTTTTAATACATTTTTTTAATTGAACTTTTGTAGGTGAAATCCATCAAAGTAAAAGAGATTCACACATGTGTATGTTTAGAACTTTAAGATATTCCACAAACGCCTGGACGAATGCCTCAATAATGAATTAGCATGAGCGGCTTTAAACTGTGGACAGTAGACATCTGATAAAGCACGGGTAGACAACCTTGGTCCTTCAGGTGTTCAGGAACTACATGTCCCATGAGGCATTGCAAAACTGACAGCCACAGGCATGGGTCTCAATGGCAGAAGCATCATGGGAATTGTAGTTTGAGCACAGCTGCAGCGCTGAGGTTGCTTACACACGTGATATTAGCATAATGGAAGTGTATAGCAGGAGATAGGATCTATGATGGAGAGAGGAAGAGAAAGTAACGGTGGAAGAAAGACAGAAGAGGGGGAGGAAGTAAGAAGACACCAGAGTACCGCTGAAGTTTCCCTCCAATAGAAGAATACTGTGAAGAAATAAAAATTCTCGGGCGGAAGGGAGATGTGAGCATACTGGATCGAAAAATCCATAGGTTTCAAACCAAAAAAAAAAAGCAGGCCCATGGTTGGGTCGTATGGCACCCTGTACAAAATTGGTGGTGCCGTCCTTCTTCAGGGGCTGGAAAGAAGCAGTCAGGCATCAGCTCTTCCCCAGAAGCAGATGATGCCCCCTTGTGATTGCCAGCAACAAAACTCAGGCATTGACCTGACAGATCTCCTCACCTTGAACCAGAAGTAACAATTGCCATTTAAGAGGGGAACGTTAATGGTTTTGGGTCACTTTTATTTTGCACTGCTCTTCTGTGCTTTGGTCCCATTCCCTATGGGTGACCGGTACCCTGAGGGGCTGCTGTCCCTTTTCCTATGGGTGACCGGTACCCTGAGGGGCTGCTGTCTCTTTCCCTATGGGTGACCGGTACCCTGAGGGGCTGCTGTCCCATTCCCTATGGGTGACCGGTACCCTGAGGGGCTGCTGTCCCATTCCCTATGGGTGACCGATACCCTGAGGGGCTGCTGTCCCATTCCCTATGGGTGACCGGTCCCCTGAGGGGCTGCTGTCCCATTCCCTATGGGTGACCGGTACTCTGAGGGGCCGCTGTCCCATTCCCTATGGGTGACCGGTACCCTGATGGGCTGCTGTCCCTTTCCCTATGAGTGACCGGTACTCTGAGGGGCTGCTGTCCCTTTCCCTATGGGTGACCGGTACTCTGAGGGGCTGCTTTCCCTTTCCCTATGGGTGACCGGTACCCTGATGGGCTGCTGTCCCTTTCCCTATGAGTGACCGGTACTCTGAGGGGCTGCTGTCCCTTTCCCTATGGGTGACCGGTACCCTGAGGAGCTGCCGGCCCCTTCCCTATGGGTGACCGGTACCCTGAGGGGCTGCTGGAGGCTACCATGAGCACATCTTACTCATAGCAATGAACAGGGCCATGGTGTCTATGTGTAGAATAAAGAGGAGCCAGTCAGGACCTTGTTGGAGGAAAATAAATATCTCAGGCGGGTCGCACTCTGGTAGGTGGGGGATTTATTAAAGGATTTCACCAACGGTCCATCTGTGAGCCATATCGCAAATATCGCTCGGTGACGTCTGGAACCTTTCTCTAATGTTCTTCTAAACACCGACCTGCCCAAGAAGCAAGTAGGGCTTTTCCCATGCTTTTTAGGCCCTTAGCTCAAAATCTGCTTCAAAGCAGGGCAGAAGCCTTCATTAAAACCTCCTCCCCTCCCTTCCCGAAGGGTGAAGCAGTGCTTACTAAACATTGCGTGTCCTACATGACTGGCGCTGGCTGGCTGGCAGCAGAAGTACAGGCTGCTTCAGCTTGTAGGAAGAGAAGAACCTTTGAGAGGTCTTCTACTCAGCCACCGCGGAAGGTGAGGAAGACACAAGCGCCCCAGCTGAAGCGTCAAGTTACTTAAAGCAGAGTTAAAGTTGTTCAGGGTCACCTGTCATGATGCGCTGGCCTATCTGCAAGTAGTGGAAAACTTACCCCCTCCAGAGATACAAGAGACAAGCTCCCCTCTTCTCAAATCCTTCATCTGGCCAATGTCTTTTCTTCAGCACATGCATCCTGGACTTACATTACCTCAGCTCCTGCTCTCTGAAAAAAAGGCAAAGACCGTATGATGCGACTACATTTTACATGTTCACCTTTTCAATTGTTTTCTGCAGTCTAAAAGAAAGCTTTCTCATCCACTGAGGGACACAGGAAGTCTTAAGATCATCAGCCTACAGTCTAAGAATTCTAAAACTTCCCGCGTGGCCTTGAGACAGCTCTCGGTGCCTAAATGCAATGATGGTCTTTCTTGCTAAGATCCAACACTGAGAAAGATTTCAGCCACACAGGGGGTGCATTTTTTTTTTTCCCCAGTGACAGCCGACTCGTAGACGAAGAGCAGTAAAGCACAACCATGCGAAAGCAAGAAGCAGAGCCTGCATATGCAATAAACAAAGATGGCTTCCCTCATGTACATACATATAATGGCAGCCAAACTTCGGTCCTCCAACTGTGGCGTCTGCCTTTGGAAGTCATGCCTGATGCTGTCAGTCTTGCAATGCTCTTCACAGCTGGTAGGCCCAAGTTTGCATTCACCTGATCTTAAACCTTTTCTCTACTTAAAAGGGAGCTGCATCACTCCACCCAGGAATATACACTGCCTGGCCAAACAAGGTCACCACCTGGATTTTGGGCAGTGTTATGATTTGGGGTTGCTTTGGTTGGACAGGTGTGGGTTCAGCAATGTTAAGGCAGCTGCCTACCTGAATATACTGAATGACCAGGATTCATCAGGTTCAGGGAGCACGAGACGTCATTGTCACACATGGATTGGCCACCAGAGTACAGACCTTAACCCCACTGAGAATCTTTGGAATGTGCCTGAGAAGACTTTACGCAGTGCTCAGACTCTCCCATCATCAAGATCTTGGTGACAAATTAATGCAACTCTGGATGGAAATAAATGTTGTGACCTTGTATAAGCTTATGGAAACAATGTGAGTCCGTGCCGTAATCAAAGCTAACGAAATAGAAGAGTGAGCGACTTCCTTTTTTTTATAACCCAGCAATGTGTTTTTATAGTTTACAGCAGACTGATGTTTAAACGGTCTCACAATCCAACCCAGTTGTATCTACCATAGGTCAGTGCAATGTTTAGCGATAACCAGACCATGTTAGCTCTGTATGAAGCTATTGAGATTAACCAGTTGCCGTCCGCTACTGCATTGGGGGGTTGCCGTCTCCAGACGGCATTTTTTTTCTGCTCTAGCGGGCACGGGCAGAAAAGACCCGTGCAATGCAAACACCCGTTACCGTGTGTTTCACATATAGACGATCGGCGGCTCTATAGCCTGCCAATCGTCTATATGTGCTCGATTTTTCAGTCCCCCCGTCTGCTGCCGTCCTGACCCCTCACCTTCAATCCCGGGATCCGCTGCCCCATCTGCAGCCCGGGAGGGCGTCAGGAGGAAGAGAGATCAGCTCCTTGCTACGCTACACACGCTACATATCGCCGCAGCGAGAGCAATCATTTTAGGGCCATCAATCACTGATAACACTAAACTGATGAGCGGTAAAATCGTCGCCTGTGGCCAATTTTGGGTATTATCGTTTTTTTGAGGTTTCATGCGCGCACGCAATTTTAAGGCTTGACATGTTTGGTGTCTTTTTACCCGACGTGACCCCGACTTTTATATTTTATCAAATTGGGTAACAAATGTTTTATCATTTAATATAGGGGAAACAGTTTTTTTTTTTTTACGATTTACAATCGTATTGATCAGTCCTGATCACTGCGATGTTAATATTGCAGGGAACGATCAGCAAATATTTCACATAATCGTCCCGCAGCTCTCTCCCCGCTGGGCGCCGGCAGGTGGATCAGCTGTGTCCCCTCCTATCCCTGCCGCCTCTGCTGTTAGAGGTGAGGGAAAGCCGCGGGGATCAAAGGGGACACAGACCGCAGCATGTTCCCAGCAGTGAGAGAGATGCGGGTAAAAGGAGGGTTTGGGGGGAGCTCTCCTCACTGGTGGGCATGGCTGCAGGGGTCTGTGTCCCCTCCGATCCCCGCTGCCTCTGCCATTAAAAGGTAAGGGAGAACAGCGGGGATCAAAAGGGGAGACAGCATGCAACAGGCTCCCAGCGGTAAGGAGAGAGCTGCGGAGCTGATGCAGGCGAAGGGGCGGTTTGGGGGAGCTCTCCTCGCTGGTGGGCATGGCTGCAGGGGTCTGTGTCCCCTCCGATCCCAACTGCCTCAGCCGTTAAAGGCAAGGGAGAGCAGCGGGGATCAAAGGGGACACGAGCTGATGTGGGCGAAGGGGCGGTTTAGGGGAGCTCTCCTTGCTGGTGGGCATGGCTGCGGGGGTCTGTGTCCGTTCCGATCCCCGCTGGGAGCAGACCCAATGAAACAACGGCTCTCAGCGCAAAGCAGAGAACTAGGGGGTCCACACCAACTAATCGGTAATGACAATTCCCATTCATTGGTTATTATCGATTAGTAGGGCTGTAACCAAATAATCGTTTAGAGAACAAGGAAATACAAAAACTGAACGAGAAAAAAAAGAATAGTACATTTATGCAAGTGTGGGCCTGATGTTCATAAAAAGAAAAAAAAAATCTGAAGATTTAATATCACTTTAACAGACACGTTACCCCTGCAAAGACACAGCAATGCCCCCCCCCCGCACAAAAAAGTACAGACATCAAAATAAAACACACGGCTCAGTTGCATGTTAAAAAGACATGCTTGTCATTCTTAATAAAACATGGAGCAATAAGAACAAAATTGAGAATTCGGAATATATCTGCAGTAGATACACAAGATTTTTTTTCTTCTTTACAATAAATATACAAAGGCTCGTTATGCCCGCAGTTTAAGGCCATGATACCTGGGCCAGAGGAAATGTCAACAGATCTCAGACTATGCAACTTTC
>NW_017306324.1:727800-728042 GCF_000935625.1 Nanorana parkeri
AAATACAGACATCAAAATAAAACACACGGCTCAGTTGCATGTTAAAAAGACATGCTTGTCATTCTTAATAAAACATGGAGCAATAAGAACAAAATTGAGAATTCGGAATATATCTGCAGTAGATACACAAGATTTTTTTTCTTCTTTACAATAAATATACAAAGGCTCGTTATGCCCGCAGTTTAAGGCCATGATACCTGGGCCAGAGGAAATGTCAACAGATCTCAGACTATGCAACTTTC
>NW_017306324.1:728136-736125 GCF_000935625.1 Nanorana parkeri
TAAGCCCATATAAAAGGCTCTTTCCCTCCAGATTCTTCTCAACCCACAATAAACCTTTATAGTAGTTTTCTTAAGATGCACATTTGTATGTTTTTTCTTTATACTTTATTTTCTTTTTAACAGAAGAAGCCTAAAAGGGCTCCATAACTACACCAATAATTATAATAATAAAAAAAAATGTAGGCATCTTCTCTTAGTGTAAAAGTCTGTACACGTTTATTTTGTAATGTCACATTCCCTCCACTATTGGAATCGGTTTTTATTTTTAGTGCATGTTGTTGCTGTTGGCGACCGCAATGGCTTCCTGAATTTCTCGGACAATCAGTATTCGAGTCAGCATCTGCTCCATCTGCTCTCTGCTGATTGGCTGGGTGGAGTACCAGATCGGACTGTTCGGGGCGACCACGGGCTCTGGCGTCAGGTAAAAAGTGTCATTTCGACCTTTCACGCTCTGCGGGCTGGATGGGGAAAAAAAAGAAAAGAAACAGGCCTGTCAGAAATGCACGCTTTGTTATGGGACATTCTCATCATGTTATGGACCATAAAGGATCCGATATATAAGCCTAATCCTGACACTCCTCAAGAATTCAGAATGGATATGAGGTACCTACCCACCAAAGTATAATCTGCCTATTATATTTTGCCTTCCCTGGTTCCACCTTATCAACATGTTTATGACATTTCCAAACCTAGCCGTTTTCGTTAAATACGTTATATGATGACATCACTAGGTCTGCATGCTTCTCTATACAATGCAGGCAGATCATGGCAAGTGGGAGGGGCCAGCATGCTTCATACATAGCTTCCTGAAAACATCACTGCACTCTGCCTTGGTCCTCCCTTCAGCCCTGATGCAAGCAGTGAGCTGGGTTTTGGGAGGAGTTATGCAAATATCTAAATGCTTTGACGGGTGGATGGCAGTCTGGAGGGGTGGGCATTCCTAGGCAGGCTGTATTTGCATGTAACCCACCCTAGGTAATGCCCACGTGTGATGCCGAGCCACCAGATAGCAAGAACTGAGATCCCATGAACGAAAGCTGGGGGCCAGGGGAGGAAAGACCTAGATCAGGGATGTCCAAACTCCGGCCCTCCAGCTGTGGTGGAACTACAAATCCCATGGGGCATTGCAAGATTCTCACAGACATGACTCCTGGAGAGATGTATCATGGGATTTTTAGTTTCACCACAGCTGGAGGGCCGGAGTTTGGACATCCCTGACCTAGATAATGCTTGACATCCTCCAGCCAGGAAATGAGTTGGGTTGTATCCGAATTGCTGCAGTTTCTAATGCACATGGTGGGACGCTGACAGTGTGCAGTGAAATCAGAGGAAGCCATTTCAGTCCAGGAGAGGAGCCGGTACAAGACTGAGAGGGAAGGCCGGAATTCAGCCTTTAAAGTGGAAATCCAGCTTTTAATTCACATTTTGCATAACATGGGAAAGTGTTGGAACCTCTGTCAGGTCTGCACGATGGCCGCATCCCCATTAGGCTACACAGACATAAGGTTTGGCTTACTTCCACTTCCAATTAGACATAGTGGAGAGTGCAAACTATTTCTCATGACAGACACTGAAGAGCAAGCAAAGTCCCTGACAACTACCAAACATCGAGCCTTATTCCAAAGCTGCAGTAAGCAGAATATTTATGGCGCCGCTCTGGAAAAGTGACATGGTCGGCCCATTCAAAAATATACAAATTTGCCCAGAACTTTTCAAAAGCTTTGGAAGCAGGATGACGACAATATGCAACCTATCCAGAAGGGGGCGCTGAATGAATAACAATGGGACACAATTTTTTTTATCTCGGCAAGAAAAACGGATGTAGACCAGACATAACAAAAAATTTAAAAAGATGTGCACGTCATTAAAATATTTCTAAGAGAACACACACGAAAACAACCAAAAAACACAAATCTGTTTTGAGTGCTAACTGGATTTTGCCTGTTTTGCAAACCATGATATGGACACGAAGGCGCCCATTCAGAAAGCATTTAATGGGGGGTTGGGGTCATGTGACCAGCCTCTCCACCAATTGCCAAGTGTCCTCTGCAGCATCTAAGAAAGAACACCATGGAACTTCAGTGTCCTGCAAAGAACGATATCTGCTCTTCACTATCAATAGAACCCAATTTCTTGTTGCTCTCGGAGCCGAGCATTGTTCTGGAGGTCCAGGAAGTGGTGAATGAAACTGATTAGTACAGTAAGCATCAGCGTTCCGGACTAAACATACACTTCATTAGAGGCAACGCGTTTCACTCGTGGACTAATGTACCCCTGTCAGAAATCTCCTATAGGTTTAGTAGATTTTACACTGCCGTTATGTCACGTGGTGAAAAGTGATTGATTTTTTTTTTTTTTTACATACCATTTGAAGAGGTAGAAATCGTAAAGTTTAATGGGGCATCTCAAGGGATTTTCCGGGTTCTCAGTTTGCTCTGCATACATGTCGTCTGTTATTGGAAAACCTGGAAAAGAGAGACGGATACATAAAACAGAACATGATGGTGAACGTCTGTTTACGTGAAAAAGAGGCTCCCAATTTTCCAGGGATCATACCTTTCTGTTGCCCCGCCTGGTGAAATCCGAGGGCCTTCAGGTATCGGATGCTCGTACTCTTATCTTTCGGGTTGGAAGGATTCTTTTTCGTCTGTCTTAGAACTTTGGAGAAAGCCAATCTCATGTGCTGATCAACGGTTTTCAACAAAAAGTACCTGGATGGGAAGGAATACATAAAAACAGACTGTTAAGCCTCATTCACACACAAAACAGTATATACACAAAATTGTATATTGTGTATATACGCGCCTATACGAGGGTATATGCGTGCACTATATGCAATCCCAGAATGCATCACTCGTAATGGAATTTTTAATGTACTGTACGCATGTATATACGCGTTTATACGCAGAAATACGCTGCCCGGACCCATCTCTGTTCCATTCTGTTTTTGCGCATATATACACTACGCAAATATACGGCTCCATACGCGGCTGTGTGTATGGAGCCATTTATTTGCATATGTTGCATATGATACAATACGCACGTACGCGCATATATGCGCGGCAGTGTGAATGAGGCCTTAAACAAAAATGTAACCTGGCTGACAGCCTGAAGCAACACACAATGAAAGCTGAACTTCAGGCAGAAATAAGACACAAATTAAAGTGACACTGAACTCCGGAGTTAAAATCTTAAAAATACATTCAGGTACCTTAACGATTAACAACAATGTCTCTTATTTGTGTGTCACTCGGCTGTAGATCCTCCAATCATCTCTGAATTGGTGCCGACACTGTCCTTCCTTCTGGAGGGGGGCTACTTTTGTTCCCCATGGTCCCTGTGTGTGTAGTAAAGTAGTCACCGCTCCAAGCTCGCTCCTGTGATGGACTACAATCTCGCGTTTAGTTTACTAATTTGTATTGGGATTGTAGTCCATCACGGGAGTGAGCTTGGAGTGGTGACTACTTTACAAAACAAGTAGGAACCAGAGGTCTTGCTGCACTCCTTACCGGAACATCCAAAGACCCGTGCAAATGGGTGGGTGCTTGTAGTGACCACGGGTTGCACTGTAACTCAAATGACGAAATAAAGTCACCAGCACACCAAATAATAATTTAGCAATAGTCCATTTAATGACACATTGCCATCCAATGCATAGAATGGCAATGTGTCATTAAATGGACTATTGCTAAATTATTATTTGGTGTGCTGGTGACTTTATTTCATTACTTTACAACACACACACACACAGGGACCATGGAGAACACAAGTAGCCGCCCCTCCAGAAGGAAGGACAGTGTCTGCACCAATTCAGAGATGATTGGAGGATCTACAGTCGAGTGATACACAAATAAGAGCAATTTCTGTTCATAGTTAAAAGTTACTTGAATACATTTTTAAGATTTAATTTCTGAGTTCAGTGTCACTTTAATGCTTTGACTTTTTTTTTTTTCTCCCACTCACAAAAAACTGGCCTGGTCATACAAGTGAAAGAATCTCAGTGATTGTGCCTACAACAGGATTTGGCCACTGTCAAATGAAAAAGCCATTGGCCATGTAGGTACAAAATCCAATATGCTCCTAAATTGACAACACTAAGTATTTGTTGCACTGAAATCCCAAAAAACATCACCAGCCCTGTCTGCTAGACGACAGAACTCAACCGATCTCTAATGAATACATTGGTTTCGATCATTGCAAAAAATATATGCGGGCTTATTTCTGAAAAGCCTGCCAACACTGTGTGCGGAGAAAGTGGTATTTATCCAGTGATCAGCACTTACTTTGTGTTGAAGAACATGAGTGTAGTCAGCAAGGTGGCAGGAGAGTGGGCACCCAGCTGCTTGCACTCCCACAGCATTTCTTCTGTCACATGGCTGGGGATTACATAACCTGCAAAGATACAGCTGTGTTTTTAAACCTCTCTAACCACTGTGGCTTATTGTTCTATAACAACGTATGCATTCTGTATGGTTCTAACCCAAGCAAGAGGCAGCTGGATATACCGTGTTTCCCCGAAAATAAGACACTGTCTTATATTTTTTTTGCCCCCAAAAAACACACTAGGTCTTATTTTCAGGGGATGTCTTATTTTTTTTTTAATGTGCAACAAAATGTACAACAATCCAAAGTTATTTGGTATCACTCCGCCTGTCACAGTAACCGGCGCTATAGAGGAATATCGGCTAATGCGGTTTTGCTCCCTCCGTTGCCGCAGCCTTGCTTTCTACAGCGCCGGCTTCCTTTGCCACCAGGGACAGAGGTACCAGCGGTGCAGCAGTGGGGACATCAGACAGTGGACAGCGTGGTAAAGTACGGCACCATTTACCGGCACACATTACAGTACGGTACCATTACATTAAGCAGTGCCTTCAGGGGAACAGCAGTTGGTGAAGTCTGGAGGGAGTCCCCTGTCATCCCCTTAATACAGTATGTCCCTGCAGGCTGATACCATCTCTCCTGCAAGTTCCCCCTCACATGCTACCACCAAACTAGGTCTTATTTTAAGGTGATGTCTTATGTTTTTTTTAATGTTCAACAAAATGTACAACAATCCAAAGTTATTTGGTATCCCTCCGCCTGTCACAGTAACCGGCGCTATAGAGGAATATCGGCTAATGCGGTTTTGCTCCCTCCGTTGCCGCAGCCTTGCTTTCTACAGCGCCGGCTTCCTTTGCCACCAGGGACAGAGGTACCAGCGGTGCAGCAGTGGGGACATCAGACAGTGGACAGCGTGGTAAAGTACGGCACCATTTACCAGTACACATTACAGTACGGTACCATTACATTAAGCAGTGCCTTCAGGGGAACAGCAGTTGGTGAAGTCTGGAGGGAGTCCCCTGTCATCCCCTTAATACAGTATGTCCCTGCAGGCTGATACCATCTCTCCTGCAAGTTCCCCCTCACATGCTACCACCAAACTAGGTCTTATTTTCGGGGTAGGTCTTATATTACAGGAATCTTGAAAAAAAAGTACTAGGTCTTACTTTCGGGGTAGGTCTTATTTTCGGGGAAACAGGGTAGGAGCACAGAAAAACAACATTATGCAAAAACAGACAATAGTGTAAAATGTTATTCAGAGTGTTACCACTAAATTTAACCTTTAGGGCCGACAAAGGTGCATAAGGTGCAGTTACACTTAAGGTGCCCATACACCTTACGATTATCGTACGATAATCGTATGCGATCGACTTTTCGTACGACAATCGTAACGTGTGAATAGAGTGCCCGACCGATAGTACTGTACAATCGTACGACTTTTGACGGTCAAGCATGTTTGAAAACTTTGGCCGATCGTACAATGTTCGCATGGTTGGTGGCGTTTCCGTCCGTCAAAAGTTGTACGATTAACACTGCGCATGCGCAAACGAAAATAATTGCGGTCAATTACCACAAGTCGTCCAGGTGTTTTTTTTAACTACCGCTAATTGAACCTTGCGATAATTGGGGCAGGATGGGGGCGTCGTACGAAAATCGTACGACGGTTCGATCATCGGACGAAAAGTTTCGTACGATAATCGTAAGGTGTATGGGCACCTTTACATTGTATTGTGTCATGCCTCCAGCCAGTCTTTTACTCACCTGCCCTCAATCCAGCAAGATACCACCAGAGAAGACACAAAGCACCTTGTCGAAATCTACACCAGACTGGCACATGCGCTGTGTGCTCTCTATTCAATCCGATGGAGAGTATGGGCTCTGTGCTCTGGTGGTGTACAGACTCTTCACAGGACTGAATGCAGCAGTTTGGGAGATCCAGCTAAATTAGCAGCACAGATACCTACAAGACCGTCAGGGGGCTTCATACAAAATAAGTGCAGTTATAGGGCTGCAGCTAACGATTATTTTCATAAATCAATTATTTGCCCAATTATTTTTTCAACGAATCGGTTGGTTGCATGACAAAAAAATCTCTCATGAGAATAGTTGCCAACTAGCCTTATAATTGATTATTATCGATTTAATCGACTAGTTGTTGCAGCCCTATGCAGTTATTCTTAAAAGGATTTAAGAATACTGACATTCCTCTGTTACCAACTTGCCTGCTTTGCGACCACTCGCACTTAAGACGGACCGCCGATCGACCTCCGACCTTGCGCGTCAGTGGGACGTGTCGCAAGCGGAAGTGATGTCCTCCGATCTTCACTGCGGGTCCCGGTATTTTCATTGCCCGATGTACAGTACACTGTTCGGTACTGGAAATCTGCAACGCTGTACAGTACTGTATAGAGTTCCTCACTTAACGACCAATTCGTTTAACGACCTGGTCATAGGAATGGAACTCGGTCGTTAAGTGAGGAATACCTGTATATATAGGAATACCTGTATATATAGAACAGTAGAGCGACTAGGTGATGAGTGATGTGGTCTACTGGTAGGGGGTCCTGAGGGTGGTTACTACTAGGTTACCATTGGTGTGGAGTTTGTGCCAAATTACCCCAAAGTGTGTGTCAGACCTAAATTTGTAAACTCCTTTGCGGCAGTGAGTGCACTTTATCAAGCTCTGCATAATTTGCTGCAACTATAGAAAAAAGTAATTAAATACACAACATGGCAAGCTGGGATGTGAAACATAAAACAGTATATGAGTGATACCTTGAGCCATTCTTACCGAGTGGAGTGACTCGAGGCTGAAATGTCTTGATAACTTGGTGGAGAAATTCTGTAAATTTAAGGTAGTAGGGATCTGAAAATATGTCGTCCACTCTCCCGTTCTCACACAGGTACTGAAAAAGAAACAGGAACCTAAATACACGTGCAAAGCAAATAAAAAAAGGTAAAAATAATAACGGCGGAATAACTTTTAGAACATATCTCTACCTATCCAAACATACTGAAATTCATACCAACAACAATTACGTTCCGGCTGTCACTTTTGGCCTCAGACTAACAGAAAAGGTAGAGTTGAAGTGAAAGCATTTGTTTGCGCAAAACAAAAACAGAAAAAAACGGGATCACAGATCAGTGGCTCACCACAGACATGCTCAATATGAATAAAGCAATGTTTACACTGGCCTGGACCTGTAATGAGAACTATCACAGCACAGAGAAATGAAAGGAAGAAGCAAGGACTTATCTATACAGTTGATTGGTGTTCACTGCATATAATAAAATGATCCACTGTGTTTTAAAGTGAACCTGAACCCCAAAAGTGAAGATTTGCCATCCTATAGGTAACATCTAGAAATGTTAATTGTGCCTCAGCAGTACCCACAAAACCTATCATTTATCTTCAATTCTCCTGCCTCTTGAGCCTCATAGCTATATATCTGCAGTGTGAGATCATCCAAGGCACGGCTGCCTCTGACCGATAGTCTCACCGTGTTTGGAGTGGGATTTGGGGATTGCACCATTGTATTGGTCACCACTGTTCTCCTTGTGCCAGAAGAAATGCAGTGCAAGGATCTCCCTGCTTCATCCATTCTGAGAGCTGCACTTTTTGTACCTCTCCTGCTATTTTATTATTACCCCCCCCCCCCCCCCCCCCCC
>NW_017306324.1:736253-756096 GCF_000935625.1 Nanorana parkeri
CCCCCCCCCCCCCCCCTCCCCCAATCATATCACCAGACATAGGGACAGCTCTGACATGAAAGCAATGCAAGGCCCTGCATATACCAAGATGGCTGCCTCCACACAGACACAGCGCGGAACAAGGCATGGTAAGTCAGTAATAAGGAAAAGATCAGCTGCAGGGAGATGAAAAGGCAATAGTGGGGACTAGACTAGACATTTGTCATCCACAGGCCTAGGACTGCACTAGTTCCACATTAAGCAGAAAACCAACACATAGCCACTCACCTTCTGGATACATAGCAAAATATAATATAGTACATCGGGGTCATAGGGCTCTCCTTCCGCATTACGAGATTCTTTTGTCATAAGACACAGACCATAATTCAGCTCTGCTACTGCTGAAGAGATGAGGTCCTCCTGAAACCTCAGCAGCTGACGCCCTACAAAGACAATGTGTGGCACAGCGGAGATTACGAACACGCAGGAAAAAAAAAGGCAGGTCTGTATTAAATCAGATAGTGCTGTTACTGGCCATTATCTATGCATTGTATCCTAGCAGTTCACAGTAGAGTGTCTAATAAAACATTTGTTGCACTTCGTTGTTTTGCTCTTTGCTATATTTCGGAGCACATACAATCCTAGAAATAACATTATGCTATAATAAGAGGGAGATGGGGAGTTCTTTTGTTTTAACCTTTGATTATAAAAAAAGGTTAGAATGTCACTAGACCAGAACACTGTCACATTACAGAGGGAGTGACGTCACCGCTCTCCCCAGCCAGCACCGGGGATTTTCTGGTTGTGACAACAGAAGAAGCAGCCGAGTAACCTGACAAGGCAAGTGTTGCAAATGGAAAGGGTGGGGGGCTCAGGATATGAAAAGCAGTAATCAAATTGCTATTTATTCCAAACATTTAAAGCTCACCTACAAGCAAGACTTTAAAGTTTTTAGACACAATGGGGAAGGAACAGAACCTCTGCCATGTTTTTAACTGGGGGTCAGTCTACCTATTAGGAAGATTTGCTCTAACCTCCTACCAGTACAGAAGGTGAGGATATGTCTCCAGTGGAAACAAACTGCAACAAAAAGTAAAATGGGGAAGGTTTGGAACCGGCGTCAAGATATTGCTGTGTCTTCCTGTCCCAGCGAGAATGGCTCACCTCATTTAATGCCAAATCGAGTGACAGAAAGCAATATAAAACTTGACAGAAGTATTTATTCTTCTCATAACTATCTAAAACTAAATCTTGGCTGAAATTGAGCTTTGATTAAATATTTACAATTAGACAACCTTTGTACAGCCCATGCTTGTAAAAGGCGTACATGTAGCTCGTCTTCAGACAACTGCCACAAGTACCTGAAGGCTGATGAGCCAGTGGCCCTGACACATGAAGCACAATAAAATGCATTTTCATGTGTGTGGCTGTGCATTTTACACATAGCAATGCACTTTAAGGTGCATGTTGATGTGCCTCTTGAGGAGTTTCCTTTTAATTTAATGTAAAATGAACAGGGGGGGGAAAAAAAACAAAAACCACAAAACAAACCCACATAGGTATTTTAAAGGGTTTACTATTTGTTTTATGCTTAAGTGTTCAAAGTTCATAAATGTTTTTCTTTTTCTTTGTATACACATTTAAGTACCTTAAACTATTAAAAATGTATCTTATTTTTGTATCACTCAAATCCTCTCTGAATTGGTACAGACACTGTCCTTCCTTCTGGAGGGGGGCTACTTTTGTTCCCCATTGTCCCAGTGTGTGCTGTAAAATGGTCACCACTCCAAGCTCACTCCTGTGATGGACTACAATCTCAATACAAGTTGGTAAACTAAACATGAGATTGTAGTCCATCACAGGAGCGGTGACTACTTTACAGCACACACTGGGACCATGGGGAACAAAAGTAGCCCCCCTCCAGAAGGAAGGACAGTGTTAGGACCAATTCAGAGATGATTTGAGGATCTACAGCCGAGTGATACACAAGATACATTTATGTTAGTCGTTAAGGTACTTGAATGTATTTTTAAGATTCAACTCCTGTGTTTAGTGTCACTTTAACAATTTGTCATTTAATGCTGAGTAACTAATCTAGATATACAGAATAACATACTTCCTATGGGTGCTAATCGGTTCCGTGAGTCTTTCTCCAGCTCTGCGTTCTTAGTCTGTGCCCAGTTCTTCCAGACTTCCAGTCCCTCTTCTGGCTTCAAGGTGTTTGGTAACATTAGCTCTGGGGAAGGCTGTGGAGGCGGTTCCTCTGCAACTTGTACAGGTTGACTCTGAGGGGGAAAGCACAAGAACAATGATTAGTCAAGCAAAGCAGAGTGCAGACTAGACCCTCTGGCCAACAGACTTCAGATGGGGGATCCAAGGTTTTGGCATCGCCACCTGAGGAGTCTCCACCATGCTGAAAGGTAAAAAAAACCTCAAGCGGGTATAAACCTTTTATTTAAAGCAATCATATCCATCTAAAAGGCCGGCATCGTTGTTTCACATGGAGAACACTGCTGTGATTGCTGGCAGTATATTAAGCAGTATAGGAGGATAGTGAAAGCAGCATCAGTGTGGGCGTGCCAGCCTACCATCAGAACAACCACCAAATGAATCATTTACCATAATGATATGCTCTTAATTCTGTTACTCCGGGCAAAACCTTTAGATGTAAGACATGACTGAATGACATTTGGTTTGCTAAATGCTGTTTATCAAACTGCCATGTTTTTTTTTTGCTTTGTTGCCTTTCAGTGCTGCTGATCTCCCACAACCACTTTCTGTCTACTTGCACTTCGGTAATGGATGAAAGGCATTTCACAGGTCAAGTTTCCCAATGGTGACAGAGGACCGTGCAATGTGTAATGTGTGTGTAATGCAATGTGAAATGACCAATTGTATTCTTGAATGGTAGCCTGTGTGACAGAGCAACAATGCAGGGGTGCAATGGGAAGACAGGGACAGAGAGTTGTCACCCTATAACAGGAGTATCAGAAAACGTCACCAGCACCCCAGATTCCTTAAAGGATCATCAATGGTAGATTTATTGAGTCTTATTGAGATTCACTTTCGGGGCCACGCAATGTCCCTTCATCGGGCATAGCCTGAACAATGAACTTTAATAGCAGGATCGCCAGGTATTGTTTAAAAGCTACAGATTTAAAAATATAGAGAAAAGGCCCGGACATGTTAAAAGAGGAGATTTTAGTGACTGGGTTTACATAAACGTTAACATTCACAACGAAGCACGTAGCCATTGCTGTACAAAAAACTAGGAGATATCAGCCTTGTAACTCATTTCTCTATGGAAGCAGCTGCTATAGGCAATGAAATGACATCCGGCAGTTTAATTATGGAATTACTGGACAGGAAGTGGGCTGTGTTGGAAATATTTTTATTGATAATTGTAATTAGTGAATATCTTGACACACATCACTTGGAATTATATCTCCATATGCTGGACACACACACACTTCTGGTGGACGCTTGCACTCATTCGCATAGTCATCAAGCATTAAAAACAAGTAACTACATCAGATTACATTAGCTGGTTAGTCAGCAATAGAGGTTAGCGTTTTACCTGAGGCCGATCACAGTGACTACAGGGTCAAATCAGAAAGAATGGTCTGTAAAAGAACAGACTCAATACTTACCTTGCTAGTGGCCCAAGTAGTACAAAGTCCCAGTGATGGTGGTCCTTGGCCACTGCAAGTCTTCAACCTTTTGGGTAAAATACTTGCTCCCCCCTCCCTGAATTCCATGGTTTCTCCCACTAGTTCATGTACTGTAGCAACATACAAGCCAGCAGGGGGAAACCAAAGCCCACAGCAGGGGAGCAGGTATCCGACACACTGAAAGTGTTCAATTCATGCAGCAGAGTTTCAACACATGGGCTGCAAGAAAGAGAAGTATAGAGCTGCCTCTTCTTTTATAGGCATTGCTTCTTTTTGTACTTACCCAGTAGTAACAGAATCACTTTAGTGCTATGTCAATTTTTTTTATTTATTTTTTTAATCTGTGAAGTACAATATACAGTATAGTATATTATATTATAGTACCGGAAAATGCCCATTATCTAGAATACACACTTGGTTTACTGACCACACAGCTCTAGGTCTGTATGCAAACCTACATATACCCAGGATCCCTGTATTCAGGATTAATAAGAGAATATTTCTATCTATTCCAAATCTAATTCACCCATCACATGGGCTAGAAATGCATGTTTTGCACAATTTTGCCCATTTTTCTGCTTATTAGAAAAATATTCAGGGTACTTTTAAAATAACGTTACCATATGGATTTGTTTTGATATGTGCCGAATCATAAACATCTAAAATTGGGTCTGACCCCAAAGGTTTTGCTTTGATGAATCTCCAAAAAACGAAAGCTTTTAAAATCGTATTTCTGAACATTTTTAGCAGCACTAAACATTTTAAAGCGCAACTCCGGGCGCAATCATCTAATTGCAGAGTAACTCTGCCACTTTCCTAATCAGACCTGCCTCCTTCTTCATGCAAATCATCGGTATACAGTAGGGATGCACTGATACTGGTTTTTCAGTATCGAGTAACAATATTTATTTCGGTACTTGCCAATACCGGTACTTCCGGTAGCATTGAGCTGGCTTCCCGGCCAATCAGGAAGCCGGGAGGTGGGTCATTACCCACGGCCCAGCTTCCTGATTGGCTGGGAAACAGCATGAAGCCCGGCTCCCTGGCCAATCAGCTCAACCGTCTCCATGTTCCCTCCACGCCCTGCCGGTCAGAGGAAATCTCCCTATGACCGGAAGTTCCGGTATTGGGGGTAAGTATCTGAGCATTTGGGAGAGTACGAGTACTCACCCAAATTGGCATCCCTAGTATACAGTACAAGTGGGTGCAAGTCCGGTTCCTGCCAAACTGCCATGGCCGCAAGTACTACAGGTCTCTCGGACCTCAACACTATGGTTGCATTTTCATCCCCCTTTCCTCCTGGCCAATCACAAAGCCTCAGACTTCGTTTTGTAAATGGTTAGGAGGAGTGGGGGACAGAATGCGACCACTGCACTGAGATCTGCAGCACTACAGCACTACAGCCTGAGCAGGCGTGGAAGTTCAGTGGGAGACGCACATGCATACTGACGATTTGCAGAATGAGACCGGTCTGATTAGGATTATTATTGTGCCCAAGTTGGGCTATAATTATGCTCCCAATGACATGCAATAAGAGCTAGTGTACGAGTGTCTGCAATGCATTTAACATGCGTTCACATTTACTTGTATGAAGGAATACAATGAAACCACAAACTGATGTCAGTCTGACCTCGGCTGATCTCCAATGCCTGCCTGCACTATAGCCCCAAATCTGAAGGAGAAAATTAAAGTATGAATGACCGCACTGGAACAATGCTGGCCAGTTTCCCTTTAACAAAGAGGTTCTATTAGGTCAAAACTGGCTTGTGGGAGCGGAAGTGTAACTTGAAAACTGTATCGGAAAGCATATGCTATGAATTACTTCATCCTCCGCCTGGAATTTTAACCTGACTAAGGAACAATGAACACTTTCTGCATGCTTATTTACCATATTTATTTTTTGTATTACACCATGTCCCTACGAGACAATAAAGATATAGAGAAACCTTGACCATCTCAGATAACATGAAAGGGACACACAGGACTGTTGGATGTTTAGTAATAGGATTGCTGAAAGGCTTCATCTGCCTCCTGTGCAAATTCACATTGCCCCGCCGTCAGAGATTCTCACAATTTCAGTATTAACCAGGACCTGGTAAGAAACCAAAAAGGGAGCGTCTACTGTTCCCTTTCACCCCAAATGTCTTGTATTCTAAATGCAGAACCAGTATTTTATCACTGACTAAACTTAGTGTTACTCCAGCCAAAATGTTGTGGGCACCCTGAAGCAGGCACATCCGAGGCTTTCTCCATGCGCTAAATTGGGACTGAGCCCCAGAAACAATTAAGGGAAGTGTACTCCGTGGTGCCTATGTCACTTCTTGGCTCTTTACATTGGAAAATATTAAAAAGGGTCATTTCAGTTGCAAAATTGGGACAATGGAATTGCCCACACCAATCTGCCCCTTCTCCCCCCGCCCATTGCTCTTACCTTTGATTGAAAGCCGCTTCCCCTCCGCGGCTACCATTGCACAATCTGTCCCCCCATACACAGCATTGCAGCCCCCCCAGCCTATGACTGGACAGCAAAAGGAGAAGCAGCACTGTGATGAGCTCACCTCTATGTCACTCTGCTCTCAGCGTGCTTTGACAGAACATGAACTGATTGTAGTACTTTATCCTTTCACACTCCATCCCCCGCTGTACATGGAATGCAAAAGGCTAATATCAAGTCAAATTTAGGCGCTTACACTGCTTGCAATTAAAAAAAATAGATTTAATGAGGTATTCATGATTACAGAGCTGTACTAATGTCTATATTATATTTGAGACGACAAATCTGTCATATAGGGTGATTCTAGTCAGTCTAACCAGACCGATAAACCTGCAGTGCAATGAAAGTAATAAAGAACAATAGTTTGAGTTACAGACCTAAAAGAAACATGCCGAAAGTGAGGACTGAGTGATGAATGTCTGAACTGTAAACTATTCCCAGGTTATTGCTTCAGAAAGCACTGAAGCTAGAGGATCAGCATGGCAGCCAGGCAAGGAGAACTGTTCTACCTAGCAGAGTTCGATATCTATAGCACACTCCGCAGGTCTTTTGGGTAGGAGTCGTACATTAAAAAGGGAAAGCATGAGGAAAAAGAAAATTCATTCAGCTTGCAATTATTCTGCGGTATAAAAGGCTGATAATACATCAGTAGCTGAAGGAAAGGACACTAGGCCTGTTGGTGCTATTCAAGGTCTTCCAGTCAGAGCTGTAAATATAGCATTACCCTAGCACTGAAGAATTCCTGATATTATCAGCTTCTTTCCCAGCCTTGCTCATTATGGAAGATTGCATGCTGAAATCTATTCACTCAGAACATATTACTGGCAACAGTGACTGACCACACTGAATCACCTTCCTGTATCTGCTCCCTTACCCGTGGCAAGGTGTCAATACAACTATGCGAGAGCTCATCAGCACTAAGCTGGGAATAACGATAAACCAACCTGCAGTCATGATGGGGATGAGCAAGGGGTTTTTTTTTTGGATGGTCCAGCACTGCAGAGACAGCCAAATCGCCCGAAGCTCCAAGATGCTGATCAGGAGATGAGATTCCTTTGACATCCAAGTACCCTGCACCAACCTTTTCAAAATATTAAAAAGGTGGGACATGAGGTGCAGCTATACAATGATGAACCTGCTATGTGTAGGTGGATTTGTTTTGACTATGGTTCTAGTATACTGCGTGGGGAACGGACACCAAACCTGCACATCATATCTGGCCATTAGCCTGGATGGTCAAATCCACACCAGAGACGACTATGGGGTGTATTTCACAAACCTTCACAGAGCAGTCCACTCTGCAAATGACTGAGTTGTGGATTTACACCAAATTATAGGCACTAGATGAAGCAGAGGAACTTCCATCTTGTGGCCATGATGTGGTGTAAATGTTTTATAAATAGATGCGTCAACAGGCTTGCTCAGCTCACTTTTACACCTAATCCATTGTTCTGAGTGCCAGTGCACAGTCCCTGCCTCCTTCCACTCTCCACCCCAAATAGAATAAATTGCTTTGAGATGATAAACTACCATAGTCAATAAAGAGAATCACTTGGAGTGCGAGTGACTTTCTACTTAAATCTGTACATGATCTGCGGAGACATCTGCTGCCACTGCCGCACCCACCCTCCTTTTGGGCTTTTCTGGTCAGGAGCATGATGGGATACACTTGGTCTTAAGTGCACATTCCCTGCCTCCTTCCACTCTACACCCCAAATGGCTTCGGCTGAAACATTAATTCCGTAAGCAAATACTTGAAACTGTAGCAACAGGTTGAACCTTTCCAACCAAAGTTATTACCCGTCTCCCTTCTAATGCTTATCCCTCTCAGGAAACAAGTGACAATATTGGCTTCTTTTTGCGGCCTGCTTTATATGAAGCATCCTAGACCCAAGACCAGCAAAGACCTGCATTGTGTTTAATGTCAACCTTTATCCAGACAAAGGGGGCGGGACTTCTCATTCTTCCCAGGATGTTCTCACCACGCGGCCAAAAATAACCAACCAGCCTGCGTGTGCAAACACTAGTGTTCAGGAAAGACATTTAAAAGAGATTAAGGCTCAAGAATAAACATTGCAGCTAAAGAACTGAATATGTACTGTAAAAACCGGTCAGAAGGGTTTAGATTTCCCTAAAACAAACATTTGGGTCTTATTGGGTGGCAGGTAAGCCAATCAGATCCTCCCTTACTGAGGGGAAGTGATTGGCTGCTGTGGTGAAGCGCAGATTGCCACAGACAACAGAACGTGAACTATATCATCACTATGATTAACCCTGTGTTGGCAGATATCATTATCAGTTGTAAACCAGATTTAAACAATGTCTGTCCTAACAATAGGTAAAAGAACTAGAAGCATTGCATGTCAATAAGAGGAAGCTCAGAGTGTCCCTACTTTCTATGGGGACCACCAGTTTCCTGTAGAGCTGCAACCTACTAAAATCGATAAAAAAGAGTTGTCAACTATTCTCTTTATCGACTAGTTGGTTGGATCCCCTAGCTCTCTCCTCTAAGCTGGGATGAGGGCACAGCAAGCAGTGGGCGGGTGCAATAACCAGCCGGCTATTGGCTATTGCAAATTGAAATGGCCAATAGCGGGCTGGCTATTGCACCAGCCCACTACCACGTATTTATTACATTTTTTTTTATACAATTATAAAAAAAAAAAAAAAATCAGCCAACTAATAGATTATGAAAATAATCATTAGTTGCAGCCCTAGTTTCCTGTCACTTTGAAATTGTACAGAGAAGCTCGCAGTCTAAAAGGACTGTTCAACACAAACGATTTTTTTTTTTTTTTTAAAGGTATTCTGTGTGTATAGAAACACAAACATAGTGGGGAGTTCTCAAATTTGACTACAAAAGTGAAAATATTCAAGCTGTTTCAACCCCAAGGGCTTGTTTACACTATACGGTGGTGTGGAAATGCATGAGCTGTAACATGCTTTATCATGCATGGAGGAGTGCCATGTTACCACAGCCCATTTGTTTTAACGAGCCCCAACACCGAAAAATCTAAACCACATGAAGTTTTTTTTCACACTTTCTTCACACTGCAATCCTCATGCGTTGTGGCGAGCTGCAGATGACTTATCTAGCAATTCACAATAGATGGCGACGCACATACACCTTTACGCTGCAGTGAAGTCATCAGGATTGCACGTGGTACCACCATACACAGAGTGTAAATGGGATCTAAAGGTTTGTAAAGTGAACACTATCAGGGTTATTCACAAAAGGGTGGAGAGTTTGGAGAAGGAAGGAGAAGAGAACAATCTAGGCCGGAAAGTGAGCTGAATTGAAGAATTTTTCCAAATCAACTATTTTGGCCTAGATTGTTCACTTCTCCTGTCTTTTCCAAGCTCTTCACCCTTTTGTGAATAGCCCTGTATATTTCTCCAAGACGTCATCCAATCCACAATCTAGTGAGCTACTAACCTGAAAAATCATACAGAATAGAACAAGGTACTGCTAGGCAACCTTGGCACTCCAGCTGTGAAGAAACTACAAATCTCAGCATGCGTCTGCTTCTGTTAATCATGCCTGTGGCTGTCAAGAGTCTTGTAATGTCTCATGGGACTTGTAGTTCCATAACAGTTGAAGTGCCGAGGTTGCCTACCCCTGGAATAGAAGTTTGGACTTTTCTGGCTCCCTACTTGTCTCAGATCAAGTTATTTTTGTTATCTTCATTAGTTTATAGAATGCAGTTTTGTGGGCTGCCAACCCTTTATAACATGATAAACACTTGGGCATAAGATAAGTTATCAATATAAATCCTGCCATCAAGTTTCCATAAAACAACTTACTAACATTGAAAATGCAGGGATTTATTTTGAAATCCCTCATGACAAATTAAAGACATATGTACTTTAAACCCCCCCCCCAAAAAAAAAACAAATCTGCATCTTACAAGGCCTGCAATTCTTAGACACCAGACTCCCTTCTGTTTTGAACCATAAGCTCACTTTCTCACAATACAATACTCCCTACAATAGTTATACTCCCTATCATCCATGTGCTTACAGAATTGACACCTCCTGCAAGTCTGAACTTCACCTTCAGTTGGTGAAATAGGTTCCAGTTGGCTACTGGTGCTTACTTGCAGTAAAAAGAAAGTCATTTCAATGTGCACATAGCTGTGTTCCTGTGACTACAAGTGAAACAAACATGTACATTACACGGAGTAATACTGGATCATTGCTTTGTCCATTTATCGGTTTAGATTGGAACCATGAAAGGGAGAAAAAAAAAAAAGAATAGCGTGACACTTGTCCCCTTAAACAAAAAACAAGTCACAGACCAAACACCTTTCTAAGGTTACCTGTAGCGAGTGGTGCTGTTGAGTCTGTTGCTGAAGCTGTTCATGTAGCGTTTGCTGCTGAGGGTCCCATATGTGGACAGTCTGTCCTGTATTCTGATAGGCCCCTGCCACAGCCTGTACTGCCACCGGAATGTGAATATTCCCATTCATAAACTGAGCTGGAAATAGGGAGTTTGCCAGAGTCTGAACCACTTCCTCGTGAGCGTTTTTGGCCATTTTGTCCTTGTCATCCTCCAACTTTACAGCGGCCACTGTGGTGGGGGAGCCTGTTACGTGGACGGCATTGTAGGCCTCGGGGGGGATGGCGATGTGAGTTATGTTCTGTTGCTGCAAATCACTGCGGGTGTTTGCCGAATAAACCGGGATGGTCCAAGTCTCTCCTGTCGGACTTGTAATAGTGCCTGTGGCACCGTAAAGATGGGCGCTGTCCACTGTCAGCAAGTCTGGCCTCAAAGACACGTAACTCTGTTGTTGGCCTTGTGGGATTGCGAGCACAGCGGCGACGGGCTGTCCTGAAATTGCATAAGACAAAGTAATGGGCATGTCCACTTTACGTTTCTTAACTGGCTGAAGCACGCTGGATGTGTTAGACCGTCGCTCTCCTTCTCTCGGAGAACCCTGTTGAGATGGAGAAAGAGCTCCAACCGTCTGTATATGAATGCCACTGCCGACAGACTGTCCCGCCACCAGCTGTGCCTGGATCTGCTGGTGCTGTATGTGGTCATCCTGAATGTCAGAAGGCTGCATCTGCTGGCCAGGCTGAACATGCTGCACCTGGATCTGGCCCACCTGTAACTGGGAGTTTGACAACTGCTGGGATGGACTGGAGGTTTGAAGGGACTGAGTCTGTATTGTCTGAGCCCCCTGCTGTGCCTGAGACTGAGCCGTGCCCTGGATCTGGACTTGCACTTGGATTGGCTGATCGTTAGATTGATGGACATTGAGCTGCGGCGAGAGCTGCTGAGGGGATTGCTGTACCTGTAACAAAACACACCAATTATTAGAACATACAGGTTCTACAACATCAAATCCTTTTTTCTTTATGGCGTGCTATGTCGTATTCTTATTTGTGAGGCACATACAGGAGCTGCCAATCCTGCTTTTTAAAAATGTCAGTTGCCTGGCTTTCTGGAGATACTACTGACCTGAAACATCCATGCAACCAGCAAGTCACAACTGCATGCATACTACAGCTCAGCAAGTCAAATCAGCATGGCACCCAGGCAACTAACATTTTCAGGAGGAAAGGTCAGTGATGGCATTCTGTCCACAGGAAATGGTTCCCGACTATTCTAGCTTTGTATAGAGACAAATTATTTTCCAGAGTGGATCTAAAAGCTACCTGCACATAACTATAGTACCCTTGGAAAAGTGCCCCTGGTTCTCTGGTGCCCTAATGGGCAAGCTTCAACACTTCCTAATAGTATCACATGCTGGTTCACGAAAGCCAGGCATTCCAATAAGGACATCAATCATAGTAAAGGGCCAATAGAGAGGCTCAGCAACCAGAAAATAGTCTAGAACCCTGCTGACCACGAGTGTATTTTGTAGGGTGCTCAAGATACATGCAGCTACTTCTAGCGTCTTTCTTCGTCTTGTAATCCTACCAGTAACACACTTCTTGTCCTTCCCGTCACTCTGAGTATCATTGTCACCACAGGACAGGAGTATGTTAGGACTGCAAAACACCCACCCCCCCCCCCTCTCATTTAGAGGGCTTTATTTATTTTTTTGCATTTTTAATTTTAGTTTATTTACATTTAAAAACATTTTTTTTTAAACTTTTGTTTTTACTTCATTGCGATCACATTGAGGGGCTCACAAGCCCCCTGTGTAATAGCACTTTGGAGATAACAGGTTCTCTTTAAAGCGGACCTTTACCCATATCTTTAAAATAACAACAAACACACTTTTAGAAATATTCAGTAATGACAATCTACTCACAGATACTTTAGACAATTGCCGGATTTGTATTCTTTGCATACCTTATATCTCTTTTCTTCCCCAGCCTTCTGACAAAGGAAGTGAATGCTCTGCAAGTGTAAGTATTTCAAAATCAAAAGCATTTTACACCTGACATGTTTATGTTATTATTAATCATCATACAGAGAGGGATGCATTGGTAGAATATGATTTTTGAATGTAAAGGTCCGCTTTAAGGGGACATTGGAGTCTATTAGACCCCAAGTGTCACCTTTCCACTTCATTGGGGAATGACAACTGCCTGCTGAGGCAGCTGAATATAAACTCAGCAGGCAGTGGCTGGGAGACATACCCCGCCTGTTATTGGATATTACAAATTGCAATAACAGGCTGGGTATTGCACCTGCCCACTGCCAATCAGCAGAGGAGGGACCAGAAAGAGATCGTTCTCCTTCAGGTCCTCCTCTGCTGATTGACAGCAGGCAGTGGGCGGGTGCAATAGACAGCCTGCTATTGGCTAGTGCAATTTAAAATAACCAAGAGCAGGCTGGCTATCTCTCCCAGCTTTCTAGTGCCAGTGACAAGTGTCCCATCCAGCGCCTGGGAGTCGCTGAATGGGAAAAGGGGGCACAGGGTGGGGGAAAGCGCAAAGGCGCAGCGACTGACATCTCTCTCCAACCTGCTGGGCACCGGCTGGAGTGGTCCAATCCTCGCTGCCGACACAGCCGGTGATTGAAGGGAACACAGACCGCTGCATCCAGCGCCTAGTGGGGAGAAGGACAGGAAAGCAGAGCTAATTGTGGCGGCAGAGGAAGCGGTGAGGGACAATGAACAGGCAGACAAAAGGCCCAGGCACCAGGACGCAATTGTTAGTCGCCATGGCGACCTGGCGCCCGGGATTTGTCAAGCCCTGGATTAAGTGGCTGATTTATAAATCTTCCACACAGCATACAGCTGGGTGAATGCCATTCGCACAGCAATACTGTGTCTAGATGGAGCTGAGGAGCACAGGAGTATCCTATGTGCCCCAGAGCTTCTATACTCCTTCCAAGAAAAAAATAAAGACTGCGAATATCAATTAGTTTAAATAATTTCCGCAGTTTAGCGAGTTGACCTCACTAAGATTCCTATGCTGGTTTGCAATGGAAAATGGCTACATAACACATTTACTCACCACTAAAAATTCAGCCATTATGGATATGATACACAATTGCTGAAGGTGAAATTACTACATAAAACTGCTTTTACCAAAGCAAATAAAACAACAACAAAAAACCCCACACAGGTAGAGCTTACAGGGGAACCAGAGCTACAAAATGTCTGAAGGTTCTCATTCGTCCAGGTCATGGTATATCTGTAATAAAATCAAGGCAACTGGACTTGCTGTATATTTCTTAGAAGACAATTCACTGGTCATCCGACTAGCTTTCTTAATTCAGAAATTGAGAATGGACTGCTGTGCACATGGTGGCGCCCTGGTAGGGGATATACAAGGATGGCCAGATGAAGTTGTAGTTGGCACCTCTTATCCTGACCATAGGCTCCGCTGCCCATTACCCCCTGGCGATATGGATACCAGTTCCAATGGTACTAAAAAGACTAGGGGAAATGCTCCTCATCTCTTGATCACTCAATATTAGCCTGATATGGATTGCAATATTGTACGGTTTTCTTATGATATAGCAGTGCATAGCCCTATAGAAATCTGCCATAAAACAACTTGATTTTTATGGCAACATACGGTTACCGATTACCAGCCTAATTGGGATAAGTACCTATAGGGACACAATATATTTATGGGAAATTGGAGCGAATAGTTTGGGTGAGTGATTGCACTAGGGATTATATTATAGACTATCTGAAGTAGGGATGCACCAATACTAGCATCGGTGCCGATGGCGAGTATTTGGGAGAGTACACTTACTCGCCCAAATGCTTTGATGCCTAGCCCCATACCTGAACTTCCGGTATCAGGAAGTCGGGCAGCGAGTCATTACACACTGCCCGGCTTCCTTATTGGCAAGGAAGCTGACTCCATGTTCCCTCGTCACTTGTGACGAGGGAACATGGAGCTGGCTTCCCGGGCCAATCAGCGTGTAATGACTCGCCGCCTAGCTTCCTGGTTGGACGAGAACCTGGCCAATCAGGAAGCCGCAAGGAGAGTCATTAACCGCCCCCCGGATTTCTGATTGGCCAGAAAGCTAGTTTCAAGCTCCCTCTTGACCTGGTGAGGAGAGATCATGGAGGCGGCTTCCCTGCTAATCGGGAAGCCGGGTGGCAAATCTTTATATGCCTCCTGGCTTCCTTAATGGGACATCCGGTATCGGTAAATACGGAAAAACATTTTTATTGGTACTCTATACCGAAAAACCGGTATCAGTGCATCCCTAATCTGAAGGCTTCCTGGGATCTCCTATTGTCCTCGGGTCAGATGGTATTTGATGCCTGGCTGTGGACGGAAGGTGTAGATGAAGGAGCCTGTGCTCCCAGATACACATGTATGCACATAGAAACTATGTACCACATATGTAATCTCAGCTAGTTTAATACGAATATATTGGATTCTTTTATAGACAAATTACCACGCACAAAATCTGATGAAGCAGATTCTACTCTGCGAAATGCGTCACTACTTATATTTGTGGTATAGCACCACGTCAAGTCTCCATCATTGGATATCTATATTTCATATGACCAGATAATTTGTCCTGATACAGTGAACCTTGGACACTGTATATTTAGAAGGTTGACCTGGCGTTGGAGTAACACTGCTAAGCTATACTTACCGGGGCACAATTTGAATGTTGTTTTTTATAATGTACTTTTAAATTGTACTAAATAAAATCTAATTTTTTTTGTATATACTGGTAATTACTACACCTTTAAAATCAATCAATTTCAACAAGGGTTGCTTTGTAGTCAAAGCATTTGTTTTCTATAATTGAGAAAGCTGGTCGGATGACCAGTCAAACGTCTTCAAGAAAATATATGGCAAGTCCAGTTGCCTTGATTTATTTTTTACAGACACAAAGCTACAAAAGACTCTGTTGTGAGAGGTTTAGCTAAGGAAGATCAAATGACTGAAGCCAAACAACCATCACCCAAAAAAAGGGGGGTGGGGGGGTCACCAGGGATTGGAAATCATGAAACAAGAAACCAGATCCATCTGTATATAATTATAGGAAAGTATTCCTCACATCACTCTATAATACAGCTTTAAAATAAAGGGACCAATTCAAGTTAAAAAAACACATTACATTTATACGCAGCATAGCATACAGAAATCACAAAGCTAACTGAATCAATATCAATATCGAGCAATTTACTTAATGAAAGTGGAGATTAAGCAAATCATATAGGTAATACAATGGAGAGGACTAAAAGGAGGGGGGGCTTAGGAAACATTTAATGGCATCAGCACAACACACTATATACCTCAATGATCTAAATTGCACATGCATTCGCATGTTCTAGAACCTTTGGAATCCATTGCTTCTTTTTACCAGCATTAAATCGAATTCTGCTCAAGAGCTAGGGTGATATAGGGAAGGTCAGCTCCTAGTCCGAGAACAATGGGTTTTACAATTTCAGGGACATGGCAGATTGCTAGACAAAAAAGCAAGGTGGACAAAATCATCAATATCGTCATGAAGAATATGTAGCTGCACATCATGCAAATCCAACGTTCTCAAAAGATCTTTATTGATCCAGATGGTTATGCCAAAAACCTTGCCTGCATCCTCCCACTTTGACATGGTTTATCCAACAAATGGGCCTACCTGTAGAGATCAGGGCCACTTGGGTGAAATATGTTAGAGAACGCTGGATACACGCAGTGTGGCTAGAGGTTTTGCACATGGGGAGAGCGGAGATGAGCGCTTATATTTAGCCAGCACCAGTCTTTTGGTGGTGGCTTGGAAGCAGTTGTAATGTAATATCACATTACGGCCACTAGATGGAGCTGAAGAGCAGGGCAAATAAGTACTTATTGCCTATGCGCTCCATCTAGTGGCCATTATGCAGTATTACATTACATTCAACATATAAAAAAACATACAACGAACATCCATTTTGTCTCTATTCATACAGGAAAAGCATTCTCAAAGTTTCTCAAGGCAAATGGCTCTGCAAATTGCATATAACAGACCCCCATGTGCCTCAACCAAAAGTTACACGAAAGGTTTAAAATACATGTGCTTTAGCCATTTGGCTCCTGAAACTTGTCTTATAGTCAGGAGACAAACAAATAAACATTTCCGTTATCTGATTGTTCTTAAAATCCAACTTCCCACCAAGTCTCCTCAAAGTAGCTTAAACCACAGCAGATTAAGATGCGCTCTATTTTAGGGACGTTTCATTTCAGGTGGAAACCTGCTTTAATGACTTTAGAAATATAAATACCACTAGACTGCCCTTGGGAAACTGACCAACAAATCTTCTGAAATACCAGAGTCCTGCGACCCCTCGGGGGAGAGGTTGATTCGATTCAGATGAGGGGCGGGGTGCAGTGTCCAGGGCCTGATGAGAGCTTCATGAATCTGAAATCAACAATGGAAACTCAGCCACTAACAACTCTTGGAGGTCTTTGGCCATAATAAAACCCAAACTACACAAAAGGATTCGGAAATCAGCAATGTCCAATTTTCATGTTCAATTGCTGATCCCCCCTTGACTTCAACTGTGTTCAGTAGGCAACTGTGCACGTTCACCATTACCCCCAATTCATCCTTCACAAATGCAGTATCGCACATTCGTCACTGGGCGATTGCAATGACACACAATTGTCTAGTGATCACAGCAAAACACAGCGGGGATCAGGCCTGAGCAATTTATCGCAGGAGTCCATGCGCTTAAAATAATAAAATGTACTCATGCAGTTTGGGCTTAAAATGTCTTCTTGCATTTACTGGCAAGGCTTCACCATCAGTAACAAAAGAAGCTCTGACTGGAAAAACAAAAAGTTAAGCGACTTAGCCAATAAGAATGACTGAAAGCCGGAGGGGTTCTGAAACAAAGACAAGGAATAAAGTATACAAACAGCAAAAAACAAAAGATCATGAAAAGCAGTAGTGAAGTCATACAACATAATTTAAATGTGGCAAACCAGACAAATTCTTGTCACATACGGAAGAACAATTTAGAAATGATCTAATCAACATGTATAGAAATATATCAGTTCAATATAAGAATTTGGCAGAGGAACTTGTTTTTTTTCCACAAGGACAGTACAAAAAGGCCAAGAGGACGTCAAGCTCATATGGAAGAAATATTTCACCATTTCCTAAGAAAGTGGCTCATTCTGGCAGAACAAGCTGTGGAATGACCTACCGCATAGAGGAAGTGATGACAAAGCCAAAAGAGTAATTTTAAAAGGATTTTGTTTATTTTTTTACAGCTAATGGCATCAGTAATTATTTAAAATAAAAAAATAAAGATGATGTAACCCCTAAATGAATGACCCCGTGTCAAACAACTGCTATTCTTCAAATAGTACACTTTACACCTCCTGTCATCCTTTGCTGCATCTCAGTGATTCTGATCTCCTGCAGCCACTTCCTGTCTGCATGCATGTACTTCAGCAATGGGGCATGGCAATTCACAGGGCAGGCTTCCTGATGGTGACAACAGTGGTCCATGCCTGTGTAATGCGTGTTACAAAACAGCCACTTGTAGTCCCTATCAGATGCTTGTGATACAATGGCGCAGGACAACTGGGAAGTGCATAAAAGTGTCATAAAGGGAGCATTAGGATTTATTTTAATGAAAGCTGCAGATAAAAAAAAAAAAAGAGATTTTAGTGATTGGTTTGGCATGATCATTAATAGGGATAGTTACATTTTATCTAGGGAATCAATCCAACTGCTTTGTGGGATTAGGCCTCCTTTACACTGGCATTCCGATCAGGCGGATCTGACCAGAAGCCCCATGTTAGTCTACCCGCATCCGGATCTAAACGGACGCATGTCTGTTTATATCCGATTACCGCCGACTCCGGCCAGGCCTGAAAGAACAAAGGCAACAGAGTACTGTTTTGGCGGACCTGTTAATGGTGGACTGGAGTGGGAGGGAGGTAATCTGATGTAAATGGGACACATCCATTTACATCCGTCTCCCCATAGACAAACTAATGATCCAGCAAGTTGTTTTTTCCTCCACTGCAAGATAGAGAAAAAAAAACCGGATAGGCACAAATGTCACCAACCTTGAGCCAGAAGAAGGCAAAAAACCCCTGAGTCAATATAGCCAGAGGTGGAATCTGATGGACATTTGTGTTTTTCTTTTTTATTCAACCTAAACAATGGAACTGAATTCTGAATACCTACTTGTCAGGACTAAATAAAATACAATCACATTATTGAGGTTACTAGTATTTACCTTATATTTGTAACTTCCTGTATTTGTCGGGAGCGTTTTTTTTTTAAAGACAAAAGGCAGTGTGGGGTTGGCACCAAAATGTGGACATCATGGGAGGTATTCTAGATTTAAAGTGTAAGGAATCATTGCCAAAGTTGTCTTTGCCTTTTACCTCTGCTCGGTAGGTCTAACCCCCTCCCTTGGCCCCCGCCCTCAAATCACTATTCTTAAGGTGCCCATACACTTTACAACCCTCGCAAGACTTTTGTCTTGCGCGGGTTGTAAAGTACTTAAAAAAACGTACATCTTGGACAGGCAGATCGTACTTGCGATCATAGCAAGCCCGCCCCCCTGAGAGGCTTACGATGACTGCAAACGGGCTGTGTGCGCACACTGGCCCGTTGGGCAGTTGTCGAACCAGCAGGCCACTAACTCGCCGAGAATCGTACGATTCCTAGCCTGCTGGTTCGCCGGAAGACGTGCGACCGTACAGTAGAAACGGTCGCACACCTTCCATACACTGCGCGATTCTCGTGCGACCGCAGGATTTCTAGCGATTCTCGTACGAGAATCGTGCAGTGTATGGGCACCTTTACCTAGATCTCACTTCGAGGCATGCAGTATTATTTACATCCCATATTTGGCTTAAATTGACATCAGCGTCTGCCAGGCTGGCCACATAGAATTTTATGGGGCTGGTAGACAGATCGGCTTCTATCAAATCTACCAACCCCATAGAAGCCTAGGCGGCCTAACTACGCAGTCATGGACATCAGATCAAGAAGCTAGCAGGAGGGATGTAAGCAATGCTACAGGGCCTTGGAGCACGATCTAGGCAAGTATAGTTATTTTGGAGGATGGGGCAAAAGAGTAAGGAAGCTTTGTGGGTTTCCGTACACTTTAATGCTGGATTACTTCTTAACGCAACTCTATTGCTAAAATGTAAAATGAAGTATCTCCTGCAAAAGCAACATTGAATGCTCACCACTTCCACTGCCAATTCCTGCTGTGCTGAAGAATCTCCAGAAGTGTTGATTTCCTGGTCCCCTACTGCAAACTATTGTTGATCCCACCACACAGTAGTGATGTATATGGGGGGGGGG
>NW_017306324.1:756181-759855 GCF_000935625.1 Nanorana parkeri
AAATTTGGGGTAACCCACCACACATTATTTATGTATTGGGGGGGGGGGGGGCAGATTTCAGCATTGGGCTCGATACTCCTGGAAGTGGCAGATTCTGGAGGTTCTTCAGTCTGTGGTTTCTCTTACATGCAGCAGAGATCGGCAGAGCTGGCAGTGGGAGAGGCGAGTACTAACCATCTACTTATTTTATTTATTTTTTTAAGCATCTGGGTCCCTTCAAAAGGAACATATTACCTGCAGGACAAAGATGAAATATGTCTAAATGTATTATATAATTCAAGTTAGCAATTTCAGGGGACCCAGAGCTCCGTGACTGACATATTAAAACACTGATGTTTGTTAGAAAAGTTCCAACAATGCTTTAGTATTGCCACATTGAAACCAGTTGCACCAACAATGGCTGTAAATAGCAGAAAAGGAAAGCAGAGCTATCAATCACCTGCACCTGCTGAGCCTGTGCTTGGATTTGCTGCTCGGCTTGGCTCTGCTGTTGGACACTCGTAGTGACAGGACAAGCCAGTTCCAGCAGTGATCCTGCCGCCTCGGTGCTGTCTGTGTAAATGCAGTTGCCTCCCTGCTGATACACCATGGTAGTCTGAGGCTGATGGAATTCTTGCAGAGCGTCTGGCCCTTTTGCAGCCAGGGAGTCCAGGAACTCTTTCATCCTGTGTTGTGGGACCGTCCGGGCCTTCATGCGGACATATTCTTCAAATGAAATGATGTTATCCAGGGAATTATTCATAGCTCACACTTAGGTCCTGAAGTCAGGGGGGAAATATTCAACAATTAGAAGTGATTCAATTAATACAAAATTATTGCACTGACTAAATAAACAAACAAGTTCTAGTTTCCTGAATAAAACACAAGAGCGCACTACCGTTCTAATATTGTGATCAGAAGCCACGCCGGCTGTCAATACCTGAACAATGCCTGCATCTAACTGGATGCAGGTACTGCTCGGGCCAAACTTTTTCTACCTGGCACCTTTGATTTTTCAATTGAAGGATGCCAGACGTGAGGCAGTAGTTAGGACCACCAAGCAAATTTCGTCCAGTTCATTAAAAGGAGAGCTTTGGGGTTAAGGCTTTTCCCCATAGTTCTCCTTAGGGTAACGGGAGGACACAAACTAGCGTCCTCCCGTCACCCTAGGCTCAGTATACCGCGAGCTGTAGCTTGCGGTATACTGAGACGCCGCAGTATAACGCAAGCTGCTGCTACAATTGTGCTGGGATCCGCCCAGCTGCGTGACTGACAGCTGGCTCTGCCTATCTAGAGGCAGAGCCAGCTGTACCCGCCAACCTGTGACAGTCTCATTGTCACAGGTCGGCTAGAACTATGAGGTGAGTGAAAAGCACTCACCTCATAGTTCTCCTTTAACAAACAGTCGAAATTTGCTCCGTATAGACCCAACTTAAGCACAGAGAACATTGTCCTTGGTGGAACATAAATGCATATATAAATAGTTCCATAAATACAAACTTCTTTCAGTCATGTGTTAGAAAAAACACACAAACGGTGTCAGAGAATACAAAAACATGCTCCCTAGTACAGACAATGGCCATGTGTATTGGGCATTTTCCTTGCGATGGAAAAACAGACATGCAAAAGGATGTACGGTGAAGACAAACATCAGTCTGTTGTGAGGATCACAAATAAAATATCACATTTCTCTCAGATTAACCGTAAGCAAAACATGAGATCAATAGATTGCAATCATTTGTCTATGGATGCCTTTCTCGTGTCTATGTACAAATGCTGTATTATCTAATGGAGAATGCAGAACCTGTTCGCATGATCTGAATTAATAAAATGATCATATCTACAGACAAAGGCAATATTTTGGCCACAAAACTGTCAAATAAGAGAATTCTAAAAAATATTAACATGCAGCATATGTATGCTATTCTAAGCATATTGCTCTGTAATAGTAAGCAATTTACAGTAGTAAAATGAAACATTTGTGACCATAGTCACTTTCAGGAAGTAAACAAAAAGAAAAAAAAAAAAACACTCCACGTTACCATCTGGCACCAGATTTAGCCCCTTAATTTTACCATATAGTAAAACTAAAACAATGAAGTGCTACACTGTCACCGGTATAAATATATCATGGCAGGTAGGGACCTCTTATCCTATCCAGTAATGACCTGGGGGCATAGTGGCCTCCTGCTGAACTCAGGGCTCTTCGCTCTCCCTCCCCTCCTTGTCTCTGTCAGGGAATTCCCTTCCTACAAAAGCGCTTGGGCTGCTGGAGCGAGCCTGTGTGGTGACATACGGGACTTTACTACTACAATGGAGGCTCGTGCACAAAGCCACTCGGTGGAGGAGAGAGAAAGATGATCCAGGAACATGTGCACACAGCCAAGAAATTACACAGCATGGCACATCCTTGTTCCATGGAAAATATGCACCTCTAGTATAAAGCCGGCGTATTTTGTCACACCGGGTTGTTCGCTTGGATTATTTGAAATACCATTGTTTGTGGAGATTGTACCAGGCCTGCACACTATTACAATTGTGAGTAGTCCGACATAGTTTTAAATCATTTCAATACATTTGCTGATTCCGCACAGGGTTTGGGCGCTCTTCTGGGTATTTTTTCTACTATTACCACTAGCTGCTTGCATACAAATGTTCTAATGACCTGGCTTTTATGTAAAAGTGATTCTGTACAGTGGACAAACTACAATGAAATACACACTACACAGCAGACACCATAGCATGCACCTTTGGAGCCTCATCTAAACCCAGTACAGCTCTGAGTATGGGACATATGTGTACACTAGCATGTCAGAAAGGGGGGGAAGCCAGGCATACCAAGCCATGTGCAAATACTGTCTTTCAGGCTAGGTTCACACCAGCACTACACACCCCGGGGCCGCGCGATTGTGCGCTAGTGCATGCAGTGATTGCCGCGCGGCCCCATTGATTTCAATAGGTTGACATCCGCACGGCAATCACTAAAAAAAAAAAATACAAGTACCTTTTTTGCAACACACGACCTCACAACTTTTTTAGCCGCAATCCTGTTCACTTGCACGGGCAGAATCACGACAGGAAACCGGGCAATCTGCCCGCCACGACTGGGGTGCCATTAAAAAATAATGGTACCCACAGTGCGACTGGTTCACACTTTGGCAACTCCCGACCGTGAGGCAATCGTGCACAAAACCACGCAGTCAGGACTCGCCTAGGTGTGAAACTAGCCTTAGAAAGTCGGTGTTTGCATGTGAATCCTAAGAGGGGAGGGGGCACCAGTGATGGATCAGGGTGGTGCTGCTAAGATAGATGTGAGCACCTGCAGTGAATAGATGTATGGGTTACTGTTTTTCTTGCTTTCAGCGTATAAAGTCACTTTAGATCAGGATAGGACAAACTAATATGGAATTTAGGAGCAACTCTGTCCAACCCAGCAGATTGTTTTGGAGCCAGCTCCATTGACAACAACTAGAGTAAAGGTGCCCAATACACTGCTCGATTCTCGTACGAGAATCGGGCGAAATCCCGCGATTGTACGAGAATCGAGCAGTGTGAACGAAGATGTGCGACCGCACCGTTTCTACTGTACGGTCGCACGTCTTTTGTCGAACCAACATGCTCGAAAACCCGCCGAGAATTGTACGATTGTCGGCGGGTTTCTAGCCTGCTCGTCCGATAGCTGCGGAACGGGCCGG
>NW_017306324.1:760151-764685 GCF_000935625.1 Nanorana parkeri
TCGATGATCGAAAGTACGATCTGCCCGTCCAAGGTGGGCAGATCGTACGAGCTTTCAATAAGCATACGACCATCGCAAGACAAAAGTCTTGCGATGGTCGTAAGGTGTATGGGCACCTTAAAGCTCAAAAGTTAGACACCAGCTGACATCTTTAAGGAGCATGCTACCTAGTTCCTGGGATTTGTACCAGGACAAATCCTAACCAGCAATCAAACTGATCCTCCTGTCTGTCAAATCAACTCCAAAATACCAATTTAAGGTTTTGGTCAATAATAAAGCTTCTGTAAAACAGATTTCTGTATTGAATTCAGCATACAATTCATTGTTTAGGAAACAGCTACGTGGTACCTATATAAATGTACACATGCCAAGGAGAATTTGGGATAAGTAAACCTGCACAAGGGGGTATAGAGTAGGGCTGCAACAACTAATCGACATAATCGATTATTGAAAAAGTTGTCAACTTCCGATTGGTTGGCCCTGTTCACGGCTCCACACCTCCTCCCCACCTCACGCTCGCCGCTGCCAGACCCGCCTGGCCGCATCCACACCGCACCTCCTCCTCGCCCGCCCACATCCACGATCACCACAGGGACGTGGGGAGAAGAAGTAAGGAGGAGCAGGTGTGGGCGGATGACAGCTGACCATAGACAGGCCCGATCTCAGAAACAAGTTGCTGGAAGACTGCTCAGGTAAGCCTGCACTTTCCCCCCACATGGCGCTCTATAATGTATGGCTGGGATAGTGGGATTAGTATTCCTCTATAGCTGATCGTGCATTCTGCTGTACTGTATATTATACAGAGCAATATACCATCAGCTGTAGAGGAATACAAATCCCAGCAGTACATTTGTTTGTATAATGTATTGCTGGGATTTGTTGTACTCCTATATAGCTGGTGGTATTCTGGATTGCACTGTATAGAGGACTACAAATCCCAGCAATTATACAGTGCAATGCAGAATTCCACCAGCTATATAGGCCTACAAAACCCAGCAATAGTACATTATAGCTGGTGGTATTCTGCATTGTGCTGTATAATGTACTATTGCTGGGTTTTGTAATTTTACACTTTTCATTTCACTGTATTGCACACCACACATTTTTTTTTCTTTTTTACTTCTACCGCTCCAAGCTTGCTCCTGTGATGGACTACAATCTCAATACAAACTAGTAGTCCCATCACTGGAGCCATTTTTTTACATTTATTTTTTATCCGATTAATCGAACTTAATAATCGTCTAACTAATCGATTTTGAAAATAATCGTTAGCTGCAGCTCTAGTACAAAGGATAAACCATGACATATTCAAAGGGTGCGTGTATTTACTGACGTGAGATTCATTTAATACATGCAATCGGGAAAAAAAATAAACAAAAGGAACGACGCTTTCTTGCCGAATGAATACAATTAGGTCATGTTCACACTGTAGTTGCCGGTTGTGCATCTGCTTTTCATCAGTGAGTCACTGACTTGCATTAGCTTCAGCTGTCGTATCCCCCCAATCAGCAAAACAAAGATCCTACAATGAGGGGAGTGCAAAATGTGGTATTTTTGGGGGAGCTAAATTTGAACTCCTAGCACACTGCTATATACATAGCTGATATATAAACTGGCTTCCAATAGCCCAATGGATAACATTCAAAATATTAACAATGACTTACAAAGCCATCCACAACTCTGCCCCCGGCTATATCTCCAACCTTGTCTCAAAGTATCACCCTAACCGTCCCCTACGTTCGTCCCAAGACCTTCTGCTTTCAAGCTCCCTTGTCAACTCCTCCCATGCTCGCCTCCATGACTTCACTAGAATCTCTCCCATCCTCTGGAACTCTTTACCCCAACCTGTCCATCTATCTCCCACTCTGACTGCCTTTAGGCGATCCCTTAAGACTCATCTCTTCAGGGAAGCCTATCCCACCTCAACCTAACCACTCAACCATTACGTTCTCAAACAATTCATCCCCACACAGCTACCTCCTCATGTATCATTTACCCCTCCCTTTAAGGCCTGGTTCACACCTGTACGTTTTGTTGCGAGTTCAACGCTCTACAAAACGCTCAAACATGAAAATCCCATTGTTTTCTATGGGTATGGTTCACACCTTGCCGTGTTTCAGCCCGTCTGAACGCGCTACAAAACGGCCTACGCCTGAAAAGGTACAGGAGCTTCTTTGCGGCATTTTTGTCGAGTGTTTCCATTGGGATACAGCCAAGTAGCCCTTTTTTTTAACGGCGAATTGCATCACGAAAAACGCGCGTCACGCGCATATTCGATACACCCAGGTGTGAACAGAGCCTTAGATTGTAAGCCCTCAGGGGCAGGGACCTCCTTACCATCTTGTCTTGTATTGTATTGTCTTCCTTATATTGTAAAGCGCTGCTTGTGTTTAAAACATAGACACAGGTGAGCAGACACAATCTGAATGCAACATACACAGCCTTTGATAACACCCTGTTTACATCGACCCATAAAAAAATGTGACTAAGATTTAAAGCGTATCTAAACCCAAAAACAAAGATGTAATATATTGCAGCTTACCAGTCCTTGGATGTGGTGGCTGCATTCGTTTTCTTTTGTTTGGGCTTTTTATCCTTCATTTTCACCTGGTGATCCTGCAAATAACACACTTCCTGTGCCTCTCTGTGTCTACTCTCACTCCCCCACTGCATCTATGGGGGGAGCCATGGTTGCCACACAGGCTGGACTTCAAACATGTCTGCTTCTGTTCACCTCCAAGTCATGTTGGATTAATGGGATTAGGAATTACACAGCAGAGGTAAAAGTGTTTTCTTTGCATCTCACAGGAAGTGACAAGGGCATTGCATTTTTGGCAGGATCAGCAGACATTTTCTGTAAATGTTTAAAACATTTTCTTAAACTACAAAGAGAAAATTAATGCATGCTCCACATCAAAGGACTGGTATGCTGCAATATATTCTATTTTTGTTGACAGGTTTAGATATGCTTTAAACACTTGCCGTCCGCCCGTAGTAAAAAAACGGACGGACGGCACTGCAGCATTTGCGGGTTGCCGTCTCCAGACGGCAATTTTTTTCTGCTCGTGCGCGCCCCCTAGCGGGCACGCACGGGCAGATACCTTTCCCAAAGAGAAAGCTGTCCTGGGCACCCTCGGGTAAAAGTTAGGGATGAGCTCGGGTTTGGTCAGACAGGGACTGGGAACTGGGTATCAAGGAGCATTCCCTGTCCCATGTAAACAAAGGGGTGGGAGGCTGGTGACAAAATTCACTTTAAATGGCTACAAGGCTGTGATCACCCTTATGTTGGGGTGCAGCTTCCTGCCTGCTATGACAACTACTGCCATCACACCAGAGGATCCTATGGTTGGGCCACTGCCTGCTCCGTCACTGAAAAAGCCTGCACACAGAAAGATGCCATTAGAAAAAGACACTAGAGGGCAGAGCACATGATTGTCAGTCCTCATCAGCGCTGGCTCTGGTCCTAAAACAAGTACCATCACTGACCTGGGGAGGAGGTTGTAGAGGGGGAAGTCAACCATGGCGCCCACTATTCTACTGACACCAATGAATAAAGGGGGCCATTCCCCGCTGATGTTCACTATCCCACCGACACCAATAACTTGAAGGACTATTTTTCCCTGGAGGTCACATTCCCACAGACAACAATGATTTTGGAGGCTACTGTCCCTCTGATGTTGAAGTACCATTACTGACTTTGGGGGCAGTCTACCCTGGGGGCCCAGGGTAGACTGACATTAGTTAAGGGGCCATTCTCCCCAACAACAATAATCTGAAGGTCTATTTTCTTTGGACGCCATGATCTGACTGACAATTATTTTGGAAGTATTCTCCCCTAGTTGTCACTATCCCACTGATCTGGAGACTACTCTCTCCTGGGTGCCCCCATCCGAATGACACCAAGGATCTAGAGACTATTCCCCCCTGGGTGCCCCCATTCCAATGACACCAAGGATCTGGAGACGACTGCCTTCTGGGTGCCCCCAACCCGAATGACAAGGATGTGAGGGGGTTATTCCAGGCATTTGGGGGTCACCATCCTGCAGATGATTTGGGGGTCTAGTCCCTCCTTGCAGCCACTATTCCACCGACACCTGTGGGGGCCATTACTATATTTTGCATTCCCTTGCTTTAACTTTTTTTTTTTTACCGATTGGGCATTGAAGGTTTTGGAACGATTCAGTGGGCCCAGGTCGGTCTCACTGAGGTTGTTACCCTCCCATAGCAGCTAGTGAGCGATCTCCATACCCCGGCACAGTGCACCTCTATCAGGGAGCCCGTTAGGCCTCGTGCACGCGCACACAGTCACATTATTCAGCACCGCTGTATGTCAGGGAACGAGCCTCTACCTCCTTCCCAGCGCGCGCTCCCGGACCTTTCACAGTAGCCCCGCCCTCCTCTGCCAGAGAGCCGCGCGTGAACGAAGCGGGCGCGCTCCCTCGGCTCTCCAGAAGCTCCACGGGAGGTCACGTGACCCCCACCACAACCCGACAATAAATATAATGAGGAAAGAAAAATAAACACCCCTCTCAGG
>NW_017306324.1:765045-776209 GCF_000935625.1 Nanorana parkeri
TGTCAGGGAACGAGCCTCTACCTCCTTCCCAGCGCGCGCTCCCGGACCTTTCACAGTAGCCCCGCCCTCCTCTGCCAGAGAGCCGCGCGTGAACGAAGCGGGCGCGCTCCCTCGGCTCTCCAGAAGCTCCACGGGAGGTCACGTGACCCCCACCACAACCCGACAATAAATATAATGAGGAAAGAAAAATAAACACCCCTCTCAGGTAAATGACGAGTCCCGGCAGAGAAAGAAGCCGGGGTCGCGGATCGCCGAGCAGCGCGGTCACGAGTCTGGTGTGACGTGTCGCGAGCCCCGCTCTTTTTTTTTTTCTGTCTCTGAAGGCAGAATCTAGAACGCGCACGCGAGGGTGGCGCGCCTAAGGCAGTGACAGGCGAGCGACGGGAGCGCGCACTGTGTCGAGAATACATAAGAGACACAGGGGTGGGGATTCCTCTTAGCCTAGGGTGCCCTTCTCCCGGGGCTCTTCCCCGGCTCACCCAGGGCGGAATATGCGTGGAACGGTGGAGCGCCCGCCCAGGCCTCCGCTGGTCCCGCCCGGATCACTCACCTCCCCGCTCGTTGTCCGGAGGCAGCTGCGTATCCCCGGTCCGCTCTCCGTACCACCGCCGCCTCCTCCTCACGCCCGGCGGCCCCGGCTCTGCACCCCGCAGCCTTCTCCCGTCTTGGCGGCTTCCTGGGCTTTTGTTTTTTTCCTTTCTCGGGTAGATTATTTTCGCCTCACAGCTCCCTGGGCGCCATCTTACATTCACAGCCAGTCGGCCAATCGCGGCCCCGCCGCAAAGCCTCGCGAGGTCTGCCCTACGAAATCTCGCGTGAAGCTGGGGCGGCCCTCGGGTCCACTTAAAGGGGACGCGCCGCCCTGGAGAACAGAGCTGGGATGTGCGGTGTCAGTGGGAGCCCCAGGGGTCATCCCTGGCTATTGGGGAAGGGGGATAAACCCCTCGTACTTCAGAGCCCAATCACATTTTGGATGATAGGACCCCAGCTCACTGACCTCCATCAACATCTGAGCGTTTTCTGGTGATTTTGAAGCTTTTTTTTTTGTGCGTTTTATTTGTACGTATTCAGGTCTGAGCGGTTTTCATTATAGCCAATGGAAACCAGGAGCAGGATAGGGCGCAAAATCATGTCAAATATGTTTGACGTTTGTTTTTCAGGCCTGCCCATTGAAGTCTATGGGGCCAAAAACCTCGAGAATATCCCCCCCTCCCCAAAAAGTACACATACTTTTTCGACTGACAAGTAACATGATGCATAAAGTCTACCGAGCACCATCATTTTTTAGGAGGGGACTGAGACAAAAACCCAGCGAACCCCTGCGCTGCTCGCCAATCCTGCCAACACTGTAGATGCCCAATGCAATTTCCTGAACCAATTCTAGGAATAACCATGGCAATGGCGCAAAATTAGAGCGCTTGTTTTATATGACAGGTGCAATCTGATTGGTTGCTGCTATATTTCATCTGAGAGATGTCACGTGATTGGTTGCTCTTGGTGTCACTTCCACTTCTGGACCAGCCTTCCGCATTCATCCCTAGAAGTGCTAAAATAAAAAAAGAAAGCAAAGGCTATTACCCGGTAAAGAGACACAAATCCGAGTTCTTATCCATAGTAGGGAATCATTTTTTATTTAACTCTCCGGGAAATGAAGAATAAACCTGATTGGTTGCTAAGTCCAAGTCCAGTTTTCTATATGGAACTTGGAATGACAGAACCACAAGTCCAGGAAAGAGCACCAGTGTTAATGGCAATACAAGGCCCAATGTAGGATGACTGAGGATATAATTCCCATAGGCCTGGCACATGCTTGCTTATTAACTGCTTGGCCTCTTTCCCTGAGGTCTGGATGGATATGTCCAGCCTGACCCCTTTAAATATCCAGCCTGACCCCTTTAAATATCCAGCATGACCCCTTTAAATATCCAGCCTGACCCCTTTAAATATCCAGCCTGACCCCTTTAAATATCCAGCCTGACCCCTTTAAATATCCAGCCTGACCCCTTTAAATATCCAGCCTGACCCCTTTAAATATCCAGCCTGACCCCTAGGCGAGCGACGGGAGCGCGCACTGTGTCGAGAATACATAAGAGACACAGGGGTGGGGATTCCTCTTAGCCTAGGGTGCCCTTCTCCCGGGGCTCTTCCCCGGCTCACCCAGGGCGGAATATGCGTGGAACGGTGGAGCGCCCGCCCAGGCCTCCGCTGGTCCCGCCCGGATCACTCACCTCCCCGCTCGTTGTCCGGAGGCAGCTGCGTATCCCCGGTCCGCTCTCCGTACCACCGCCGCCTCCTCCTCACGCCCGGCGGCCCCGGCTCTGCACCCCGCAGCCTTCTCCCGTCTTGGCGGCTTCCTGGGCTTTTGTTTTTTTCCTTTCTCGGGTAGATTATTTTCGCCTCACAGCTCCCTGGGCGCCATCTTACATTCACAGCCAGTCGGCCAATCGCGGCCCCGCCGCAAAGCCTCGCGAGGTCTGCCCTACGAAATCTCGCGTGAAGCTGGGGCGGCCCTCGGGTCCACTTAAAGGGGACGCGCCGCCCTGGAGAACAGAGCTGGGATGTGCGGTGTCAGTGGGAGCCCCAGGGGTCATCCCTGGCTATTGGGGAAGGGGGATAAACCCCTCGTACTTCAGAGCCCAATCACATTTTGGATGATAGGACCCCAGCTCACTGACCTCCATCAACATCTGAGCGTTTTCTGGTGATTTTGAAGCTTTTTTTTTTGTGCGTTTTATTTGTACGTATTCAGGTCTGAGCGGTTTTCATTATAGCCAATGGAAACCAGGAGCAGGATAGGGCGCAAAATCATGTCAAATATGTTTGACGTTTGTTTTTCAGGCCTGCCCATTGAAGTCTATGGGGCCAAAAACCTCGAGAATATCCCCCCCTCCCCAAAAAGTACACATACTTTTTCGACTGACAAGTAACATGATGCATAAAGTCTACCGAGCACCATCATTTTTTAGGAGGGGACTGAGACAAAAACCCAGCGAACCCCTGCGCTGCTCGCCAATCCTGCCAACACTGTAGATGCCCAATGCAATTTCCTGAACCAATTCTAGGAATAACCATGGCAATGGCGCAAAATTAGAGCGCTTGTTTTATATGACAGGTGCAATCTGATTGGTTGCTGCTATATTTCATCTGAGAGATGTCACGTGATTGGTTGCTCTTGGTGTCACTTCCACTTCTGGACCAGCCTTCCGCATTCATCCCTAGAAGTGCTAAAATAAAAAAAGAAAGCAAAGGCTATTACCCGGTAAAGAGACACAAATCCGAGTTCTTATCCATAGTAGGGAATCATTTTTTATTTAACTCTCCGGGAAATGAAGAATAAACCTGATTGGTTGCTAAGTCCAAGTCCAGTTTTCTATATGGAACTTGGAATGACAGAACCACAAGTCCAGGAAAGAGCACCAGTGTTAATGGCAATACAAGGCCCAATGTAGGATGACTGAGGATATAATTCCCATAGGCCTGGCACATGCTTGCTTATTAACTGCTTGGCCTCTTTCCCTGAGGTCTGGATGGATATGTCCAGCCTGACCCCTTTAAATATCCAGCCTGACCCCTTTAAATATCCAGCATGACCCCTTTAAATATCCAGCCTGACCCCTTTAAATATCCAGCATGACCCCTTTAAATATCCAGCCTGACCCCTTTAAATATCCAGCCTGACCCCTCATAATATCCAGCCTGACCCCTTCGATATCCAGCCTGACCCCTTCGATATCCAGCCTGACCCCTTCGATATCCAGCCTGACCCCTTATAATATCCAGCCTGACCCCTTCAATATCCAGCCTGACCCCTTCAATATCCAGCCTGACCCCTTCAATATCCAGCCTGACCCCTTAGATATCCAGCCTGACCCCTTAGATATCCAGCCTGACCCCTTAGATATCCAGCCTGACCCCTTAGATATCCAGCCTGACCCCTTTAAATATCCAGCCTGACCCCTTTAAATATCCAGCCTGACCCCTTAAATATCCAGCCTGACCCCTTAAATATCCAGCCTGACCCCTTAGATATCCAGCCTGACCCCCTTAATAGCCAGCCTGACCCCCTTAATAGCCAGCCTGACCCCTTAAATAGCCAGCCTGACCCCTTTAATGTCTCTGTCCTACTGAGCAGTTTTCTCACCACTTCCTGTACCAGGGATGCAACAGGAAGTAAAAGGAAACCTCCAAATTGAGGAAAATCCTCTCTTAGAAAGTTGTCACAGGAACAGGTGACAAGATTTCCCCTCACTTCCGGTGACAAATGTAAAATGTTGAATTTCCCATCACTTCCTCTCTCAGTGACTACATACCAAGAGAAATAAAGAGTGAATCTTTTTCTCCCAGATAGTGAATCTATCGGGGACAAAGAAACAATGAAAACCTGACAGGGGTTTTATTCCTTCCTTATGGGATCCAAAACAAACAAAAACATACATTTTACTTCAAATTCCATCACACCTTCGCCCCTGGGAGCCATGCCTGTGGCTGTCAGAGTCTTGCAATGCCTCATGGGCTTTGTAGTTCCACAGCAGCAGGAGTGCTGAGGTTGCCCACCCCTGTGCTGGGAAGTGAGACGCCCTGTCAGGTTTTTATTACTGTCCCCATTAGAAGGATTCACTCTTTAATTGTCCTGCTCACCTGGAATGAAAGCGAGGGCAAACCCAACATTTTGAGTTGTCACCAGAACAGGTATAGAGGGAAAACCTTCCAATGGGGACGCTTGTTCCTGCGACAACTAAGAGGAGATTTCTCTCACATCGGAAAGATCTTTTCCCACTTCCTGTTGAGTCTACGGAACAAGAAGTGAAGATAAATCTCCCTAATGGGCCACAGATAGAAGAAAAAAAAACACCAGTCAGCAGTTTACGGGTCACCACACACATTGCAATCTTACCATACTTAAAACCTACTAGATGTATTTTTAAAGCAGGGGTAGGGAACTTAGGCCCTCCAGCTGTGGTAGAACTACAAGTCCCATGAGGCATTGCAAGACTCTGACGGTCACCGGCATGACTCCCACAGGCAGAAGCATGATGGGGTGTGTAGTCTTAGCACAGCACCTGCTTTAAACTTTCAGGCTGCTCCCTGTGCGAGTGCCCCCAGTCGGTCCAGTTCTCAAAGCTGCAACTATGTTGCAAAATGTTACCAGCTCAGTGCATTAGTATAGGGAATGGGAAGGCAGAGCAGAGGGCAGGCTGGGAAATGCAGGTTTCCAGGAGGTGCAAGACCCTAAAAAAAAAAGGTCACATCATTCCACATGGCGCAATGATCTGAAATCTGTGACGTCAGAGGCACTTTAACTATAAGCTGACAGAGCCAGTCATCAGTAAAGTCAGCCTGGCTTGCAGCAGTGGGTCAGCCCTGCTCTGTGCACGGTGTCTGCATGCAAGGACAGGGCAGCTTTAACATATCCATGTGCTACTCTATAACCTCCCACTCTGCACAGCAACACTTCTGCTTAAGGTGGCACGGCGCCTGTGTCTGCCATCAGCCCCGGCTCAGGAGGTTCCCTACCTTAAGCGGGAGCCGGGCACGGAGCATGCTAGTGTGCGGAAGGTGTGTGCTCACATAAGGAGTCCTCTGTCCCTCTGCACTGAGGAGAGCTGCAGCCTCCCTATGCCAGGAGCAGCAACTGGGCCGCTCCACCTTAAACCCAGACTTGGGAAGCTGGTGAGCCAGTGACTAGTTACTGTGTTTGTATACAAGGGAAATGTGCTGAACTTTAAAGGTACAGCGTCCGGGTTTTACAGGTGGACCCAGAGGAGCTGCATGGTCATGTAGTGGTTAGCACAGGAGGTCCCTGGACTTACTGGGTACAGTTAGCTGGGTGATTGTTGGCCACTCACTAGAAGTGAAGTTTTAACATTAGGATATAAAAAATACAATGAAATAAAATACAATTACATTATATTAGAACACGTGCAAAAAAAATGTTTTCATGATGGATTTTGTAGTTCTATTCACCGGATACTTTAAAAAAATAAACATACAATGGCATTTATTATTATTATACAGGATTTATATAGCGCTAAAAGTTTGCCCAGCGCTTTACAATATAGGAAAGACATTATAATTACAATGCAAGACAAGATGGTAAGGAGGGCCCTGTCCCTGAGGGCTTTAGTGTAATAGCAGTTTTATGATCTATTCTTTATTTTGATGTATTATTTATTACTGGTATATATATATAGATCTATATATAGATCTACAGTGGGGCAAAAAAGTATTTAGTCAGCCACCAATTGTGCAAGTTCTCCCACTTAAAAAGATGAGAGAGGCCTGTAATTGGCATCATAGGTAGACCTCAACTAAATATATATAGCTTTAGTTCTATCCCCAGAATATTTTTAAAATTAATTTACATTGACACATTATATGAGTGGAAAAACAGTTTTCATGAAGTGTTCTGTAGTTCCATCCCTGAAATATATATGTGTGAAATAAATATACAATGGTATTATATTAGTACACGTCTATCAGTTTTTATTATAGCGTAAAGGAGAACTATGAAGTGAGTTATTTGCAATCATAGTTAGAGGCGACATGTATGCATGTGCAGGGTGAGACGGTTGTCTTTGAATGCCAGTCTCAGGAGATTTGGTGATGTCATTACTGTTCTTCTTGCTGGAGAGGAAGCTGCACCTGAAGAACTACAGTGCAAGGATCTCCCTGCTTCTACTTCATTATCTGCGATTTCTCCACCTCTCCCGTTGCTTCCTGGCCCGCCAATCAGATCACCTATCATCACATGAACCTTAATGGCATCCTAGTCTTAAGGTGCCCATACACTGCTCGATTCTCGTACGAGAATCGCGGGAAATCCCGCGATCGTACGAGGATCGAGCAGTGTGAACGAAGACATGCGACCGTTTCTACTGTACGGTTGCACGTCTTTTGTCTAAGGAGCACGCTAGAAAACCAGCCGAAAATCGTACGATTTGCGGCTGGTTTGAACGGTGCTCGGGAGACAAATGCCCAACGGGCCTGTGTGCGCACACTGCCCGTTCAGCATTGCGGTCATCGGAAGCCCGCCCCTCAGGGGGGCAGGCTTGCGATGATCGAGAGTACGAAACATCCCCCTAACTGTTCCCACAAAGTTGGGAGCATGAAATGGTCCAAAATGTCTTTGTATGCTGATGCAGTAAGAGTTCCCTTCACTGGAAATAAGGGGCCAAGCCCAACCCCTGAAAAACACCCCCCACCATAATTCCCCCCTCCACCAGTAAGACTGCTGGAGGAAGCCTACACACTCCAGGGCCAAACAAATGGTGTTCAGGCCCTGTTGGTAACAACTCAGAGGACTCCGGTGCTATAGCTACACAAGCCACGAAGTCCTTTCCAGATTGCATCCCAACTCCCACAAAATGTTTTATTTATTTTTGTTTTGTATGGGGTGTAAGAGTTTGATTTGTATTGCCTTCTGTGTCCTCAATGGGAAGATTAGTGCTAAATTTCATTCCCTGTGATTGGGAGTGACAAGGACAGGAAATTCTGTAATACTTTTCAGTGGGGACAGAGACAGCAGCAAAGGCATTTTGTAGGAATAAGTTAGATCAGGGGTGTCGAACCCTATTTACTCGCAGGCACATCAACATTATGGTTGCCCTCAAAAAGTCAGGATGTATCTGTAAGACTAAATAAATGGATCTACTCTTTATCATAATAAATCATTTCCTCTGCATTCGATTATTACTGGTTTTAGTAATAACTGGCTCTGAAAGTAGAAGTCTAGGTAAAATAATGGCAATTAGTGTAATAGAGCAGACTCTCAGGTGGCTGTGCGGTTGCACCAGGGGTCCCGGTCAGCCTCGGTGGGTGCAGACAGCATGGATCCGCAGGAAGGAGGAGATTGTCAGCCGGCGCTGTAAACAGGTGCCACGATTCACGGAAAGGCTGCGAGGACCTTGGCAGCATTCTAGTGAAGGCTGGCGCCCGTTTACAGCGCCGACTTTGGTTTAAAAAATGTAAAGCTGCAGGAGAGGGGCGAGGGCCACATGAAATGGCCTGGCAGGCCGGATTCAGCCCGCGGGCCTTGTGTTTGACGCATATGGGTTAGAACATCCGTCCAATTTATTGAGTGCTTGTTTTCCTGTCCTATTGACACCCGAACCCCCTTATTTCCGATCTTGGTGTCATCAGGAGAGGAAGTAATGGGAAATATCTCCAATGGGAAAACACATAGCAATGACAGAAATTGACTTTTATCCAAGCTGTCGAAAGATAAAACCGAACCTCAGGCAAATAGTACGGAATTGAACATTCAGACCAAGATTATTCCATTAAACAGGTCCGTCCTTCAAGAACACGGCATGTCTCCTCAGGACTCATCCATGTAGTCATCTGGCTACCCTTTGCCCTTGCTGTGGTTTTTGGCAAAGAGATGCAGCAACAATCCACTTGGCAGATCCAAAATGCTTCCTACAGTAGGAATGATATACCTGATCTGCATGGTTGTATGGGCTCATCATCTCAAAGTATTGATGTCATAGACCAGTGGTGGCCAACCTTGGCACTCCAGCTGTGCCAAAACTACAAATCCCAACATGCATCTGCCTTTGGGAGTTATGTCTGTGGCTGTCAGAGCCTTGCAATGCCTCATGGGACTTGTAGTTCCAAAACAGCTGGAGTGCCAAGGTTCGCCACCACTGTCATTGACAGTCAAGCATCTAGAACTTAAAACACATTTTTTGCAGGGTATTCATTTCTGGAGATTTGTAACCTATGGCAGGGTTGCTTTAACAATTCATTAAGTGAAATCTCAGCATAGTTCTTCTAAATATTTGATGGTAACATTGCTCACATTGGCCTTTCAAAGTCTTAGCAGAGTAGGTGTTTGGCACTGGATTCCTGGAGGCTTACCTAAAAATCACCATGTGGAGATGGTAGAACTGCATGATGTCAGGACAATGGGCTGGTGGCTTCTACACAACAAAAAGAGTGCCAGGGTATCCTTGGGCTGTGACCAGAATGAGTAGATCCAGACTTGAAGCATCACACTGATATTATACCAAATTTAAAAAACTGTACACACAGCCAACGCATTTCAGCGCCTAAGCCTATTATGTTGAGTGGCACAACGCTCATCAGCAGTTGCTTACTTTTAGGAGTAGATCCAGAAGCTAAGAGTCTTACTTTGGTCGGCTTTATTGCCTGTGTTGATGGGCTGTTTCCTTTAAACGGGTTTTGCATTCCTTTAGAAGTCTAGGGCAGCGTTTCTCAACCTTTATTCAGTCACGGCACCCTTTAAAAGCATGCAAATTCTCAAGGCACCCCGGTCTAAAATGTAGAAACTGTAAATGTAAAAAACGACATGTGGTCCCTCCAAAATCCATACCAAACCCTTATACGAGATACGGGACTGGTATACATTACAAGGAGGGAGCACCCCTCTTCACATCAGAGTCCCCTTAATATTACAGCCCTCCTTTCACATCAGAAGCCTTCATCAGAGGTATGACTTTGCGTGAAAATTTCAAGGCACCCCTGAGGAAGCCAGAAGGGACACCAGGGTGAGATGGCACCCTGGTTGAGAAAGGCTGATCTATGGGAATGCAAAACCCGCTTTATGGTCAAATGCAACTGCAGGTTTATTGCACCAGAAATGTCTCCAACTGATGTGCCATTGACACAAGCCCCAAGCCTTGCGTCAATAGAAATGAGGTTTCCCAGCAGGCTTTGCTCGAGTACAGCTCCTGGCATAATCCATCCCAGCTTTCCTTGGTATTTCTCACCTGTATCACTGGTTCCTCTTGAGACATTGGGTAGCTGTATATAATTTTAGACACAATGGCTCAAACATGAATGTATCAGAAAGAACACTTCTTGTTGGCCATAACAACCAGTCATATTTTCTAACACTGTACTGGAAACATAAAACCGAGAACCTGATTGGTGACTATGCAGCATTGTCCCCCCGGCTCTTTGTAATGGATAGTAACAAGCAGGTTTAGGGGGAAGAATTCCACAAATATGTTCTTATGTATGAATGTCAAGTTTATATATAGGAATGTTTGACTTTAAAAGGTGACATAACCTCACATAACAGAGTTACAATATCCTTGGTTATAGCAAGGCATACACTATTCCTTATTCATCATAACCAACATACGAACGGATACAGCCTTTGGCCTTGTCACACTAGAGATCCTGCAACAGGATAGCCAGATAGGCCCAAAAACTACTCTACAAATCGCCGCTCTCTCACTGGCAGGAACCACAAAGTATTGCTCCCTCACTTGTGAGGTTTATTCTGTACCGCTAAGTGCAATAACCCACAGCTACCAATCAGAGCCTGACTTTTGGTCATCTGACTTCAGTATCAGGCTGATATGGGTTATTGCTGAAAGAAGTCTGACTGGCATACAGATAAACCTGTGTGAATTCTAGGTGTACGTACCCTTGTCAGTACAAAAAGAGATTCCTACCTCAAAATCTCCACCCACGGTTGAGCAAGACAAGTTCTGGCTGTAGGGAGTGGGGCATTGTGTATTTATAAAAGGTCACAGAATGCTAATAACCTTGTGAATCTGTTGCATTGGGTACTGTCCATTCTTTGAATTGCATTTTATTAAAACAGACTAATACAGACCCATAAGACCAGCCGTTGTAGCTGAACCATTTTTTTTCTAACCTGCACAACAAACCTCACCAATGCTGGATAAACTCCACCTATTTTTTTGGACATGTAGCTACCAAAGTGGGTTGCAGCTCTGACCAAAATGAAAAGTGTAAAAACGAGAACAAAATGGAATTCCCCACAAATAATTAGCAGAAAGACGATTAAATATTTGCATATTTATTCAGTTTCTATTGAAAATATAAACAAAAACCAGTTGGGCTTTGGATAGAGCTTCATTCCCCTCCAAGTTAAGGCAAGCGGGTCTTGTGGTTGTCGTGCAGTCTTGTGTGCCTGGATTTCTCATCTGGAGTCGGTAGAATACATTCAAATCTTCCCGGGATCCTCCTTCAGGGTCACTGTTCTATTAAATACAATCTGGAAGGGAGAAGGAGATAGGGAAATGCTAATTCTTGAAATGTGCTTCCTGTTACCTATTCTCTGTCACAGGGACCTCCAAGTGTCAACATACCCCTCTCCCAGTGACCTCCAAGCGTCAACATATCCCTCTCCCAGGGACTTCCAAGCACCAGTCTGCCCCTGTCCCAG
>NW_017306324.1:776282-777885 GCF_000935625.1 Nanorana parkeri
ATTGTCAGAAAGTCGCTGACCCCCCCTCTCACAGGAAAGAGTAACAATTTTCTGTGATCCCAACTATGTACAACTTTTGGACCCAGATGGTGTGTTCTCTCTCTCTTTACATTTAAAAACCAAGCTGCCTCGACAGACTAATAAAAAGAATCAGATTCCTTCCTAGCACGGTAAGATCAATGAAAGAAAATATTCCAGATAGGTTGCTATGGGTTTAAAGCATTTTACCTGCTTGAATAAGCATGACCAGCTATACCTTTCATACCCCCTAGTCACTGTACCCATATTCTGGGTCAGGAGTATGGCAGCGAGACAGTCTATCCCTCTACGCTGCACTTCTCCCTCCTCCATATTGCATCGCTTTTGGTCCTGGCCCCTACTACTAGTCAAACAAAGAGCAGGACCTGTTCCCGTTTCATGTCACTTTGTCCTTTATGATGCACAGAGCACACTGACCTTCTCCGGAGTGGTGTCTGGATCCACAGAGAAATAGCCCAGCCTTTCAAACTGGTACTTCTCAAACACTTGGCAATTCTTTACAGACTGATCCACCAGAGCGTCAGATATAACAGTCAAAGAGTCCTGTGGAAACAAATAGGTTATCATCATTTCATGTGTCACAGAATAAATGTCTGGCTATGTGGATGAGGCTAGTATAACATTTCATTTCACATCTATCCCCCAGATCCCCATACAGGTTCTGTACCAGGTTTTAGTCTTACAAAAGAATCAGATTTCTGAGCATTTTATATGGTGTGCCACTTGAATTCCTACTCCTGTATTGTGCGCTCTGTGCTGCCTTTTTCAAGCGGCCCACAAAACTCATCCCACACTTTTGTAGGTTTTATACTTACAGTATTTACATCACTTAAAAATCCACCGGGCACCTCCGAAGGATCCTCTGGACTTTTGTGCATGAATCTGAAAGAAAAAAAATGATTAATGTGCATTTTCATTGGTGCTCCGTCATGTCCCCTGTACCCCAATCAGCCTTCAATAAATCGTACTCTTATCAGAGAATTCTACTGCATTCCTTAACCATCTGTCCCCTCATTTACTTCACGTACCCACCCCCGTTCCATCCACTGCACCCATTTACTGACAGTCTTCATCGTATCTATACAAACTCTATAGCACTTTACAGGTGCCTGATAAAGACACACTAGGCCAACAATGGACAGAAGCCGGTTCATTTATGTTTTTTGGATGAGAAGGAAACTGAATGGAAAAAAAGCCACACAGACAGTCCCGAGTGGGAATAATGCAGAACCATGGCAGTGTCCACCAAGAGCAGCACCTAGTCTTTGTGCTGTTACATTTGCATGTGCCTGATGCAGCTGCACAAATACAGTTTTAAACAGAGGCACATTGCCACCGGCAGGCTGAAGAGGTTTAATTTCAAGACAATACTCAAGACTGCATGTGATTACTGTGACTGGCTGTCATAGTAAATCACATGATTGGGAACCACAATGATTGGTTAGACTAGAGCTGTCAGAGACATTGCAGTCTGACAGCCAGGGGTGTATTTTGGCTTGGGGCTCAAGACAAAAAACTCTGGCACCCCCTCCCCTCCGGCCCTCTTCTGCCCGAGCTGCTGACC
>NW_017306324.1:782169-783901 GCF_000935625.1 Nanorana parkeri
CCAACCCTGAAAACCTCAGGGCACCCCTGTGCAGAATCCCTAATTGTCAGAAAGTCGCTGACCCCCCCTCTCACAGGAAAGAGTAACAATTTTCTGTGATCCCAACTATGTACAACTTTTGGACCCAGATGGTGTGTTCTCTCTCTCTTTACATTTAAAAACCAAGCTGCCTCGACAGACTAATAAAAAGAATCAGATTCCTTCCTAGCACGGTAAGATCAATGAAAGAAAATATTCCAGATAGGTTGCTATGGGTTTAAAGCATTTTACCTGCTTGAATAAGCATGACCAGCTATACCTTTCATACCCCCTAGTCACTGTACCCATATTCTGGGTCAGGAGTATGGCAGCGAGACAGTCTATCCCTCTACGCTGCACTTCTCCCTCCTCCATATTGCATCGCTTTTGGTCCTGGCCCCTACTACTAGTCAAACAAAGAGCAGGAACTGTTCCCGTTTCATGTCACTTTGTCCTTTATGATGCACAGAGCACACTGACCTTCTCCGGAGTGGTGTCTGGATCCACAGAGAAATAGCCCAGCCTTTCAAACTGGTACTTCTCAAACACTTGGCAATTCTTTACAGACTGATCCACCAGAGCGTCAGATATAACAGTCAAAGAGTCCTGTGGAAACAAATAGGTTATCATCATTTCATGTGTCACAGAATAAATGTCTGGCTATGTGGATGAGGCTAGTATAACATTTCATTTCACATCTATCCCCCAGATCCCCATACAGGTTCTGTACCAGGTTTTAGTCTTACAAAAGAATCAGATTTCTGAGCATTTTATATGGTGTGCCACTTGAATTCCTACTCCTGTATTGTGCGCTCTGTGCTGCCTTTTTCAAGCGGCCCACAAAACTCATCCCACACTTTTGTAGGTTTTATACTTACAGTATTTACATCACTTAAAAATCCACCGGGCACCTCCGAAGGATCCTCTGGACTTTTGTGCATGAATCTGAAAGAAAAAAAATGATTAATGTGCATTTTCATTGGTGCTCCGTCATGTCCCCTGTACCCCAATCAGCCTTCAATAAATCGTACTCTTATCAGAGAATTCTACTGCATTCCTTAACCATCTGTCCCCTCATTTACTTCACGTACCCACCCCCGTTCCATCCACTGCACCCATTTACTGACAGTCTTCATCGTATCTATACAAACTCTATAGCACTTTACAGGTGCCTGATAAAGACACACTAGGCCAACAATGGACAGAAGCCGGTTCATTTATGTTTTTTGGATGAGAAGGAAACTGAATGGAAAAAAAGCCACACAGACAGTCCCGAGTGGGAATAATGCAGAACCATGGCAGTGTCCACCAAGAGCAGCACCTAGTCTTTGTGCTGTTACATTTGCATGTGCCTGATGCAGCTGCACAAATACAGTTTTAAACAGAGGCACATTGCCACCGGCAGGCTGAAGAGGTTTAATTTCAAGACAATACTCAAGACTGCATGTGATTACTGTGACTGGCTGTCATAGTAAATCACATGATTGGGAACCACAATGATTGGTTAGACTAGAGCTGTCAGAGACATTGCAGTCTGACAGCCAGGGGTGTATTTTGGCTTGGGGCTCAAGACAAAAAACTCTGGCACCCCCTCCCCTCCGGCCCTCTTCTGCCCGAGCTGCTGACCAAAGCTGAGAGGACTAGGGAGCTGCCCCCTCCGCCTCCTTTTCCCATCACCCCCCCCCCCCCCACGCCCCGGGGGCCGACCCCCCCC
>NW_017306324.1:784067-795025 GCF_000935625.1 Nanorana parkeri
CCTCATCTTGAGGTTGCAGTGGCGGATTCTGTGCAGCTCGGCTATTTTGGGGGCAGTGGCACCCCCCCGGAAAGTGCCACCCAAGTCAAATGCTTGTTTGACTTGCGGCAGATACACCCCTGCTAACAGCTAGAAGCCCTCATACATGTGTCTATAGTACAGAATGAGGGGAATTTACTAAGCCTGGAGTAGACAATCTGGAGCAGCTGCACATGTCAACCAATCCGCTTTCATTTTCAAATCTAAACTGAACAAGTTGTAGATAGAAGATGATTAGTTGCGGTGATAAGCTGCTCCAGTTTGGTGTGCCCCCCAATTAATAAGATCAGTAGTTGTGTTATGTGCGAGAGGTGAAATAACAGACAGGCAAATGGCCTCTCCGCTTTGGAAATCTCACAGTGCATTGTTCTAGCATCTCTTCTTGTCCCAACAGCCACAAAGAAAACTGCCAAGAGGTTTCAGTGATGCAAACTAACCCTTGAAGCAAAACGGAGGCCAGACTATGGACATTAAATATTTAAATCAGACCTTCAGGCTTCCCTTTACTCTCGTACACGGTTGTACCGGCTCCTCTCCTGTACTAAAAAATTATTAATCTGGCTGGAGGAGATCCAGCATCAGCCTATTCCTCCCCCAGACCCCTTCAGTCTTCAAGGGAATTTACAAAGACTGGAGCGGACAGAATCTGGAGCAGCTACACATGGCAACCAATCAGTTTCCAGCTATCATTTTCAAAGCTAAACTGAACAAGTTGAAGATAAAAGCCGATTAGTTGCTGTGCACAGCTGCTCCGGTTTTGGTAAATACTCCTCAATGTTTTTGCACCCCATTAAAAATGTAGCGGAATATTATGAACATAACACACACGATGCATTGCGTTTGTCATACTCACAGGCGATCGTACAACCGTACTTCACACACCAGAGGGTTGGACACCCAATGGATAAAGGCTTTGGGCTTCTCACCCATGTCTGATTTGGTGCAGGTCACCTCTAACTCCACCACTTTACCACTTCCATCCTACAGCAGAAAGAGGTGCAAAGACATTCTTTGTAAAACAAAATAAAGCAAACACTTGCAATATCGGGCATCGCTGAGCAACAGAAATCGGTCATCTAGTCTCTATGGAAAAATCCGGTGTAATGTTTCACTATTTCGAATTACAATGTTAAATGATGATAATGGGACCTTGTGCTGCTTCGGACTTCAGCAAAATTCAATACGGTTTCTAACAATTTTACAAACCGGGAGTTTCTTCCACCCTCTAAGGTTTACCTGTCCCTTGCACAGCTTTTGTTCTGAACACCGGCATTCAGCAATGAAAGCAGTGTACAGCTGTGTCAGGTAAGTTGTCCTGAACTCAAAAAGCGAAGATTTGCCATATTATAGATCATGGATATACTCCCAGATCACTCCTTTCTAGGTAAAGCCTAGGGTATGGGGGGTGCTGCAGCAACATCCAGCTGGTTAACCAATGATCAATATACAAAATATACAGTATGTCAGCTCACTGAGCTATACACAAAAAAACAAAAACAAAAGGGAAAAAATAAAAGAACCATCTTCCAGACTCTTTCCCCAGAGGTTTAGTCGATGAGAGAGGTGCAACATACTTAGAATGCCATCACCTGCAAGTCAAGCAAGGGCTGCTGTGCCCCCCAATTAATAAGATCAGTAGTTGTGTTATGTGCGAGAGGTGAAATAACAGACAGGCAAATGGCCTCTCCGCTTTGGAAATCTCACAGTGCATTGTTCTAGCATCTCTTCTTGTCCCAACAGCCACAAAGAAAACTGCCAAGAGGTTTCAGTGATGCAAACTAACCATTGAAGCAAAACTGAGGCCAGACTATGGACATTAAATATTTTAAGCTGACCTCCAGCCTCCCCTTCAGTCTTGCTCAGTTGTACCGGCTCCTCTCCAGGAATTAAATGGTTCCTCTGCTTTCACTGCGAGATTCCCTCAATGTGCATTAGACACTCTGCAGCAAGTCAGATAGAGCCCGCCTCATTTCCTGGTTGGAGGAGATCCAGCATTAGCCTATTCCTCCCTAGCCTGACTGTCCCTATCCCCCCTCTATCATATTCCTCCCCAGTCTGACTGTGTCTACCCTTCTCACTGCAGCCAAACAAGAAACAATTCAAGAGTTTTGGGGCCAAAAAGTGGCTCTGGTTTTAGACTTCTGAATGGCAGGTGCAAGGGTTAGCACCAAGTTAGAATAATCTAGTCCTACAGTATGTGGGCATTGGGCTCGAGACACTGAATTTGGAGATCACAACAAAGATTTCATATTTGTAGCTTCCAATTTACCAAACGTCAAAAGGTAGTTAGAGATCAGTATTACAGCTACCCCCGCCCCCCCCCAAAAAACTTCATAACCCTTACCTTAACAATGTTCTGTATGGAGATGACATAACCGGCATGTCGGAGGCCCACAGACTGATCAGGGGTCAGGCGCTTGTATCCTTTCTCCATCACCTGCAAGGAAAATATCCGCTCAGATCTCCATATTACAATATTACATGTTCCCATGCTCCCATGCTCGAGAACATCAATGATCTTGCCACTGATCCAAAAACACTAACAAGCAGGACAACAAAATCAATCTCAGCTGACTTTCTACAGACAAAACCTGGCTGCAGGATGCTTGGCAAGGTCAAATGATGCATATAAGCACACAATCAGTTCTCAATCTAACCATGACCGTCCAGAATGAATGCCACTGATCCCAAGTCTGTCAGCACTTTACCTTTTTGTATTTGTGTGTAGATACACTTCCAAGATTCCTGGCAGGAAATTCTATTCCCTCCATGTTGGTTTGTTAAATATGCAGTTGAAATCATTTTGTTATAACTGTCTGAGGAGTGCAAGAAATTATCTGCCCTTCCTGCCAGCTGATAATATGCTGTGCTCTCTGCCAACTGTTATGAATCAGAATTGTTCCCAGCAATGTCTGTGGAGTACACCAAGTCCCCCCACGTGTTATGGAGAGGAGGTGGTGTCCTGTAGTCCTGACACACCTCTCATCGGGTAACTACGCTTCTCCTGAATACATACAGTCAGTGAGTGTTGTCACGCTAAGACAGGAAGTGTGGTACCCACATAATCACCAGGTGAAAATAAGAGGAAAAAATGAATACAAAAAAGAAAAGAAACAAAAAAGAAAACAAATGCAGCTACCAAATCCAAGGACTGAAGAGATAGATAGAGAGAGAGAGATACCGTGTTCCCCCGAAAATAAGACACTGTCTTATATTTTTTTGGCTCAAAAAAAAACACACTAGGTCTTATTTTCGGGGTAGGTCTTATTTTTTATTTTTTTAATGTACAACAATCCACACTCACAAAAATATGGTGATCAAGGCAATCAGGGGTGCCGTGCCTTTCCAAGATCAATTTGCTAACTAATCACTGGCCAGAATGAGCAAAGCGCACTTTCACTATGGATTCCTCACAGGCATTTGGTATCACTCCCCCTGTGACAGGAGCCGGCGCTATAGAGGAGGCATCAGCTTATGCGGCTCTGCTCCCTCCGGTGCCGCCTCTCTTCCTCTGGCGCTGGCTTCATTCCCCCTTATGCCACCACCGGCCCTGGGAATGGTCACAACTAGGTCTTATTTTCAGGGTAGGCCTTATATTTTAGCAATTCCCCAAAATAGTACTAGGTCTTATTTTCGGGGTAGGTCTTATTTTCGGGGAAACAGGGTAGATAGGAGCTCTTCTGGCTCTTGGATTTAGATTCTGTGAACAATGCAGTGGGCAATGGGCCAGGATCCCTTACCTCTCTGAAATCTGACTGTTCAATGTAGATTGTTGAAGAGAAAGGAACTGTGTGGAAACCCTTTGACTCATCAGCCGGGAAGTTTGGAACGGAGACATCAAATGCCTTTTGGGAAAAGAGAAACGGCTTAGCGTTATAGAAATTAAAATCTTTTCTAATGAGCCTCAGTATTCAGCCTACTGAGAGCTTTACCTTCTCTGCTGGGAAGTTGGTAATTGTGACTTTCAGAGGCTCCAACACAGCCATTACCCGGGGGGCCGTGTCGTTCAGCACCTCCCTGACACAGGCCTCTAGTAAGTGCGGCTCCATCGTCGTCTGAGCAACAGTCACGCCAACCTGGCAGAAAACAATTCACAGTAAGACACGAGATTTGGAAGCGGTTCCAGAAAAGAGAATGCGCAAAGTAAAGCTTAAAACGTGAAGCCGTTATTATAAGCAATCCAGCAAAGAGGACAGATTGTGTTTTTCAGCCTCGCTTACATAATCTTCCTGTACATAAAAACTGGTCTGTTGTGCTAACTATTACGACTCCAACTAGAAACAAACTTCTGGAAATATTTCAAAGCAACAAAAACAAAGCAGCTTTAATAGATGTAAAACTAAAATAGAAAAACCAATGAAGGTCCATTCACAATAGAGGTGTCTGGAAAATTGAATTCTAAAGTGCAGTGCGTTAGACCTCATTCACACAACAAACGGCCGGCACATACAGCTGCGTGCACGGCCGCATCGAGCAGCTCCCGGGAAGGACAGGTGCTGCGTGTAATTAGTACACCGCCCCTGTCCTTCTCTATGGGACTACACGGACGGACGTACGCCCCCCCTAAGCTCACCCCAAGTGCAGGTGCGTACGGGTGCCCCGGCTCGGACGCTGACAGGATGGATCCCATAGGGAAGGACAGGGTCTGCGTACTAAATCACATGCAGCACGTGTCCTTCCCGGGAGCTGCCCGATATGGCCGCGCACGCAGCACGGAGATGTACGTGCCGGCCGTTTCTCGTGTGAATGAGGCCTAAGGGGGAACTACACTGCAGTTTAGACACTCTGCCATTGAGGCAGATTTGCTAAGATCACATGACACCGGCATCAGTTGGAAACCAACTTAAAGAACTCCAGGCAAAACTTTTTTTTTTTTTAACCCTTACAGTGCTCATTTTGGTCTAGAGAGGTATACGTTATATTCACCTGATCCTACCAGCCGGCCGGCTGCGACAGTGCTCCCTCCAGCGATGGTATGTCCCTCCATGTCCTCATGTCCCATACACTGCGTATAGAAGGGGATGACTCGGGGACCTTAGACCGCCGCAGTGGAGGGGGAGTGAGGCTGGGAGGACGGGTCTAAGAGCAAGCCGGCTCACAGATTGGGCGAGTATAATTTTTAAAAATGTTCCTCCCTAGTCCAAAAAGAGCAGTTAACCTTTGCAGTGTGGGGGTAGCACCACTGCAAGGTTAATACAATTTTTGCATGGAGTTCTTTAACACTTTAACCTCATTTTCTTTCCCCTTTTATTTTTTGTACACATGTACAATGCACATTTTATATTTGAAGATTACTTAAAACCCCCAAAATATTATATATTTTACAAAAGTATAGACCCTGTAGGAAAAAAATTGAAGCAGTTGCAATTTTTAATGCCACACAATATTAGTGCAACGGTTTATAGAACCCATAGTTTTAGTGAAAGATACTCAAATTAATTTTAGTGCAAATATAATATCCCAATTGTTTTGATATAAAAAAGGTGAGTTTGTGTCGGGTTAAATACCAAATATGAATCCATGTGCAGCCATGAAATGGCGAAAAACTACGGTACCCAAATTTGTCCATAGGTGACACTTTAAAAGTCTTTGCAGGTCATCAATTTAAAGTGACATTAAACCCTCAGATTTATTAACATAAACCAATACTGTAATGTGCGCCTTACTGTAATCCATGGTTGTTTCCCTTCTCTTTGCTGCTCTTCCTTTTAAATCTGTATCTGTTCTCATGCTCGACAGAACTTCTGTTTTGCAGCAGACTGCCTTGTCTCAGGAATGGATACACGGTGTCTGTGTATACGTTTGTATAGGCTTGTAACCTGAGCCAGCACTACAGGAAGAGGCCCAGAGCTGAAAAGGGAAGTTCTCCCCCAGCATGAGAAGACATGAGGATTTAAAAAGAGCAGCAAAGAGAAGGGAAACTACCATGGATTACAGTAAGGCACAAATTACAGTATTGGTTTATGTTAAAAAATCTGAGGGTTTAATGTCACTTTAACAGTGAATGATGGCCCTACAATTATTGGGCTCACTCTGGCATGCTCGGTGATACCTAATGTGTGGCATAATTGCCGTTCCTGAAAGTTCCTGTATCCCAAACCTATATAACATTTCACGCTACTGGTTATAAAACAAACTTTTAAAAGGAAAGAACATACATACCCTGGCGCAGAAGTTGTTGATGGCTTCGGGCGGGAATCCTCTTCGTCTCAGAGCTGTCAGTGTGAAAAGACGGGGATCATCCCAGTCCCTACATCAGGAGAGGAATTTCAGGGGCTGGTTGGTGTAATGACAGGAAGGCATAGTCCTTGATTCGCCATGTCTCACCTACCTGACGGCTCCAGTTTCCACCAGTCTGATTATCTTTCTTTTGGAAACAACAGTATAGTGCAGGTTCAGCCGTCCGTATTCCCACTGCACGGGGCAGTAGACGTCCAGCGCGTTACAAAGCCAGAAGTAGGACGATCGCCTATGTAAAAATTCAGAGCGTTAATAATATAATAATTAAGTCCTACTTCGGTTTTGCCACTGGAGGAACAGAAATAGAGGCACATGTGGAGCATGCAACATTGTGCTTCCGCTTCCAGTCCCCAGGCAGTAAAGCAGAAAGATTCCCAGCGTACTTCCCCAGCCATGACAGGCAAGAGTTTGACCAGCACCAGTGCCTGCCTGAAGCTCAGTTACCTTCCCAGCAGTACACCTGCCCATAGCTCAGTCCCTTCCTGGCAGTACACATCCCCATAGCTCAGTCCCTTCCTGGCAGTAGGAATCCCCATAGCTCAGTCCCTTCCTGGCAGTACACATCCCCATAGCTCAGTCCCTTCCTGGCAGTACACATCCCCATAGCTCAGTCCCTTCCTGGCAGTAGGAATCCCAATAGCTCAGTCCCTTCCTGGCAGTACACATGCCCATAGCTCAGTCCCTTCCTGGCAGTAGAAATCCCCATAGCTCAGTCCCTTCCTGGCAGTAGAAATCCCCATAGCTCAGTCCCTTCCTGGCAGTAGGAATCCCCATAGCTCAGCTTCCCTCCTGGCAGTACACATCCCCATAGCTCAGTCCCTTCCGGGCAGGAGGAATCCCCATAGCTCAGTCCCTTCCTGGCAGTACACATCCCCATAGCTCAGTCCCTTCCTGGCAGTAGGAATCCCAATAGCTCAGTCCCTTCCTGGCAGTACACATGCCCATAGCTCAGTCCCTTCCTGGCAGTAGAAATCCCCATAGCTCAGTCCCTTCCTGGCAGTACACATCCCCATAGCTCAGTCCCTTCCTGGCAGTACACATCCCCATAGCTCAGTCCCTTCCTGGCAGTACACATCCCCATAGCTCAGTCCCTTCCTGGCAGTACACATCCCCATAGCTCAGTCCCTTCCTGGCAGTACACATCCCCATAGCTCAGTCCCTTCCTGGCAGTACACATCCCCATAGCTCAGTCCCTTCCTGGCAGTACACATCCCCATAGCTCAGTCCCTTCCTGGCAGTACACATCCCCATAGCTCAGTCCCTTCCTGGCAGTACACATCCCCATAGCTCAGTCCCTTCCTGGCAGTACACATCCCCATAGCTCAGTCCCTTCCTGGCAGTACACATCCCCATAGCTCAGTCCCTTCCTGGCAGTACACATCCCCATAGCTCAGTCCCTTCCTGGCAGTACACATCCCCATAGCTCAGTCCCTTCCTGGCAGTACACATCCCCATAGCTCAGTCCCTTCCTGGCAGTACACATCCCCATAGCTCAGTCCCTTCCTGGCAGTACACATCCCCATAGCTCAGTCCCTTCCTGGCAGTACACATCCCCATAGCTCAGTCCCTTCCTGGCAGTACACATCCCCATAGCTCAGTCCCTTCCTGGCAGTACACATCCCCATAGCTCAGTCCCTTCCTGGCAGTACACATCCCCATAGCTCAGTCCCTTCCTGGCAGTACACATCCCCATAGCTCAGTCCCTTCCTGGCAGTACACATCCCCATAGCTCAGTCCCTTCCTGGCAGTACACATCCCCATAGCTCAGTCCCTTCCTGGCAGTACACATCCCCATAGCTCAGTCCCTTCCTGGCAGTACACATCCCCATAGCTCAGTCCCTTCCTGGCAGTACACATCCCCATAGCTCAGCTTCCCTCCTGGCAGTACACATCCCCATAGCTCAGCTCCAACCTTCTGGAAGTACACTTCCCTATAACTCAGCTCCCCTCCTGGGAATAACACTCCTGTGAGGAAGGATGCAGCTGTCATTTCTGACCCTCTTCTGAAAACACTAGCTGCCTGGCTGATGAGCTGATCCTCTGGCTTCAGTACTTTCTAAGTCACTGACCTAAAAAAAGCATATAGATCAGCCACATTATAACTCTTGATTTGCAATCATATTTTGGATCAGTGACTTAGTATTGAGGCCACTGGATCAGTCGAGCAACTAGCAGTTTCAATTGGAGGTCAGCGATGACAGCCTCTATACTTTTCTCATGTAAAAGGTCCATAAAGACAATCTATTTTACTGAAAACAAATCTGTTCCACGTTCACTTACGAAAAAATCAATCAATGAGAAAGCCCGAGTTCCCTGAAACAGCCAACCAGATTTCAGATTGTATTTTTTCAGCGCAGGTTAAAATAATGGAAGATTACAACTAATAGATTGCTATGGGTAAAAGTACCAATCCTTACTCCTAGTTTTCATAAACGGGCCGACTCACCTCGCCTGGAACTCTTTGGTGCATAGAGAGTGTGTGATGTGTTCTATGGAATCACACAGACAGTGTGTATAGTCGTATGTGGGATATATACACCTGCAGAGAGAAAAAAAAAAAATTAAGTGTACGTTCACCTTTCCACAAAATGTAAAAAAATGAATTTACTTTACCCCCCCCTTTCTGTTGTACTTAACTGAGTGATGCTCCCACCAGCCGGTGTAATGGCCTGGACACCGCACTTCAAAGCCCTGCAGTCTTTAACCCCTTCGTGACGGGAGACGTACAGTGTACGTCCCGTCACAAAGTGGCTATATGACTGGCCACGTACACTGTACGTGCCGAGTTATATTAGCCTACATAATTGCTTGCACGTGATGAGCACTCATTGATCAACACAGTAACACAGTCACATGACCATGCTGACCAATGAGAAGCCCTTCTGAGCTAGGGACAGATGAGCGCTCGCCATTGTGGTGTACGGAACCCTAAACTGGCAGCAGGCATCACAGGTAAGTACAGTAGGAACGTGTGTGTTTGTGTGGGGTATGGGGGGGGGGGGCTGTTTTGCGACCAAATTCATTTTTTCACATTTAATGAAAAGATAAAACTTACCCTTTAAAGAATAAATGCTCAAAATACTATTTTGCCTGCCAAAGAATGTCACAAAATCAGGCAACCATCCCATTCAGACACCACTGGCACACTGGGCAGCCCAGGTAACATCCTGTGTGAACAGGCAAATGGCAGGTTCACAAGCATTTTTCTGTGTCAACTGCAGAGTCACAACCAGGGAAAATAAGATTTTAGGCAAATGCTTTTTAATTCAGGTAAGTATGCATTGGGCAGGGAAGGTAGGCCAAAAAAGACATCTGAAAGTAGTTATCCTTTAAAAGGAGAATTATGGACTTAGTGAAAAACACTCATCCCCCATAATACAAGCCGACCTGTGACAATGAAGCCGTCACAGGTCGGCTCTATTGATCGGGAAGTCAGAGAAAACACACCGCCGATCACTGACTTCCTGATCATCTCAATGCAGAGAGCGGTGACTGTCCCGCCCTCCCCTCTCCGATCCTCCAGCACTGACTGGAGGAACGGACAGGGGAGGGGGCGGGCACAGCTGGCTCTGCCTCTAGATAGGTAGAGCCCTCTGTCAATCAGCCAATCGGGTGGATCTCGACAGTATTTTCGGGATCAGTTCCGGCTTTGGCAATCTCAGTATATAGCGGGCAAGAGTTTTGGGTCACGGGAGGAGGTTAGTATACGTCCCTTCATGACCCTGAAGAGAACTATGGAATAAAAAGGTTGCCCTATAGTTCTCTTTTAAATACAAAATGTGTGAGAGGTGAAATAGAACAGAAACAGGCAGTCTCGGCTCTTTGGAATTCTCACAGGTTGGCTCTGGCGTCTCTTCTTGTCCTGGCATCTATAGGAGAGAGACATCCAGGGGGTTTCAGAGACGCGTGGGACCAGCAACAGCCTTATAGTCAGAGAAAGACCAGTGAACCAATCAGCGGTAATTCTGCAATTCTGGATAATGCGGGACATACCATTTGTCTCCTGTGCAGTGGTGAGGGGTATATTTTATCCGATAAGCCACAGGATCCATTTTGCCATCTTCCATCACCAACTTCATTCTCAGCGTGGCTTCTCCCTCTGCATATTTCCCTTTACGCATCCCCTGAGGAAGAACGACATGAGGTAAATGAGGTTTCCAAAACATGCAGACAGTGAAGGAGAAGCGGCAGACTGATCAGTTCATCTCTCTGCTCTCTCCTCCAGCATCAGCATGCTTCCTGTTAGCACATGAGCACAGCTGCACATGGACTGGCTCCTTCTGCCGTTTCTCCTGCCCACCTTTTGAGCTCTGCTGTAAAGTGACTACACAATGCTGATACCTTGTCAAATATAGGTACTTGCACTGCTTGCTGTAAAAATAAACATTTAAGAATGTATTAGTAGGTACAGACAGGGCCGTAGAAAGGGCGAGGCGAGTGAGGCACTCTCCTCTTGCGCAGCCAGGGCTGGCCTGGCTGTGCCCCTGTTGCCATGGCGAGCACAGAGCACCATGGCAACAGGGGTGCCAGGTGGCCAACACAGACACAGGGCGGCAGGGGAGTAGCATATAGCCTGTAGCTTCTCTTCAGATCCCCGCCTGTATGGGCAGAGGCAGCAGGGATCCGAGGAGAAATAGAGCGATGAAGCCGGCCGGCGGGGCGGGGGCGGGGGGGGGGGC
>NW_017306324.1:795111-808164 GCF_000935625.1 Nanorana parkeri
GCGAGGAAAAAAGGAGGGAGGAGGCCGGCGGGCGGGGCGGGGGCGGGGGGGGGACTGGGTAGTACTATGTGTCCCCAGTTATGATTGAACAGTAACTGCTTTACATCACTTCCTGTTCATTCATGAATTTCTGAATGGGTAGTAGCACTCACTATGGAGGCTTCCAACCATTCATAACTGGATGATAGTAAAATATTTTACCATCCCCAGTTTCTGAATGAATGGGAAGCCTCTGTACTGAGTGCTCTCCATTAATTTAGAATAGAGGCTGCAGAAAAAGATTGAGGACTCTGTGTCCTCAATTTATTTTTCTATTTCGAGGGAAAATATCAGGGGTCTGTTTAGACTCCTAATATTTCCCCAAAGCCGCCCCCCCCCCCCAGTGAAAAAAAACAAATAAAAAATACATCCGGGAGGCAGGGAGCATGATGACACTGCGCATGCATGGCGTTGGGTGACGTCAGACACCTGTTGGGGGGGGGGGGGGGGGCACAATTTTCTGTTCTTGCCTCGGGCGCAAAAGGAGCTAGCTACGGCTCTGGGTACCGAGCTGCATTAATCTGTGATTTTATATCTGCCTGCAGTGCAGCTTTAAACCTCAGCATATCAGTCCCAGCACATGCCATCAAAAGACTGCTCCTTCCATTTAAAGTCTAAAAGCTTGGAAAACACAAGGAGGTCCTTTTGTGTGAAAAGGGTTTTTGCTCAAACATTATATGGTAGGCAAAAAGGTCTCGTGTGTTACCGATTAACTGCTCACCTCAAAGATAAGAACAGATTCTTCAACTGGCCGGTCCCTCCAAGGGGATGGGGGCGGGTTGTGGCCTTTGATTTCCTCCACCTTTTGGTGGCAAACATAGGCGTGTCCCCTGGAACAAACACAAGTCTTCATTGAATCAGATAAATCACAAGGTGACCTCAACATTACTGAAACCACAACCCCAGGCAAACAAATAAATAACAAACTCATCTATAGTGAATGTTTTATTGACTTGTGATGCACATACTACTGTTATCCAACCATAGGATGCTATATAGCTTCATAGTCTAAGAGTGATGACCTTGATAAGGCTGAACTCTGGGATAAGCAAATATTGCCTAAATACAATAGCCTAGTGTATTCTTCCTTGAATCTTGGTGAGCTTTGTGTATTTCTTCCAGACTGAAACTAGGAGATTCCTGTAATAAAGTCCGGTCACTGCTGCTCTCTCTCCTTCTGCAGGGTGACTGGTCTTGTCTCCACCCCCTCCTGTAATAAAGACCGGTCACTGCTGCTCTCTCTCCTTGGGCAGGGTGACTGGTCTGGTCTCCGCCCCCTCTTGTAGTCTTCTGCAGGCAGACCTCTCACAGCTCTGCTCTCTGCATGGGCTATGAGCAGCACAATGATGTCACAGGTAATATCTGGGTTTGCAAAAGGCATTTGGTGCACACCATGGATTTATATCCTTTGTGCATATTGAGGAATACATTTAAATTAAAGTTTTTGTATTTATTGAGGTCGATATATATATATATCTATATATCTATCTATCTATATGCATTTCTGCCCAGAGTTCACCTTTTCAATGCATCTGAACAATACCGACACATTTCCCCTTGTTTTCCCTCTTTAAATGCTGCAATTACAAAACAGGAACCTGTTGATCTGCCAGAAATCCAGTGGAGTTTCTACTTTCGTTGTGTATCAAGCTCACAACACTGCCTCTACTGCACTGAAATCCAAAACAGTCTCGTCAGCCCTGTCCGAGATCTTCTCTGCTGGACTACAGAACAGCTCCCCTATGGTTATAGAGAGGGGGGCTCTGTGTGACATATGGATGAGGGCACGTTACAGGTCATAAACATCTGCAAACTGTAGAAATTATTTTTTCAAGGTTGCTGCACCTTTAAAGCCAATCTCTTAGCAAACCAAAAATGTACCCTTACCGTGGGGGCTACCCTTGCTAGGGTTGCCACCTGTCCAGGATTCACCTGGACAGTTCGGGTTTTGAATGCTGTATCCGGGTTTCATGGCAGCAGAAACCCAGACACAAGATGTCAGGTAGACAGGGGCAACCAAAATTAAGATAGATGCTACTGGCCGCCCACTAAAAATAGTCTAAACTGTGATATTTACATATTAATGGGAGGTGCCTTTTACATATGAATAAGCTGCGACTCATTCTCCCCCCAAAATATGTCCACGTGTCGCTAGAGTGTTCGGGTTTCGCTTTAAGAAAAGGTGGCAACCCTAACCCTTGCACTAGTAAAGTTTTTGTCTAAGGGCTACAGTAAAGCTGATTTACTTACAGTACAGTCCCTTCTACCCGGTGGTCAGCGCTCTCCTCTTCTGCCCCACCGCCCCAGCTAGTGGAATGTTCCTCGGCATCCTTACATTAATGCAGGTCTATGGAATCTGCATTAGACATGACGTCGGCGGTCCTTAGACCGGCAGAGCTAAGTGGAGAAGAGGCTGCGGAGACTGGTCTAGCCACCACGGTAGAATCGAGGGATCAGATAAATCTGCTTTACTCCAGCCCCTAGACACCAGAATCAGCATTTAACCCTCGCAGTGGCCTTAGACAGCCAGCAAGGACACTGGAGTCCCTCATAATGGTGGTGTGAAGACCCTTGAGCTCAGCAGAGAGGTCTCACCAAATCTACCCCCCCCCCAAGAGATTGGAGAAACCATCAGGTACTTTACCTCTCCAGCATCTACCAAAAACGGGAATATCCCTTTAAGCTCAGTCCTGGATTAGGTCGTTATAGGGTCCAGATTCCTGTACACCAAACACCCAACATACAGACAGATTGGCTCTCAGGAAGTTCCCCCAACTTTGCAGAAAATAACCTCTGAACAGAGGCGATAAAACCAGGCAATTGTTATGCCATTTACAGCTATTTTAGGCATCCCCGTTTCCAGCATCCTGCTACCCAAATAAAGTCTCCCTGACGGACTATTCACCTTTTAATGAGCTCCACCGCCCACTCGTACAGCTGGTCGAAGTTATCAGAGGCGTGTGTCACGGCGTACGGCTTGTATCCTGCCACAGGAAAGACACAGATTAATAAAGAATACAACACAATACACGGGCCCTTCCTGATCTCTCCAGACAGATATCGTCTCAATAAACACAATTCTGAAGGTCTCCTGGCGCCCCTCATCACCTTGTCACTCTTAGCAGAGACGGGCACAAACACGGGAAACGGGGACAGCCCGTGAAAAGAAAAGAAAATACATGTTCGAGCTCCGACAACACGAACATTGAATCTTGCTGAATGACTCACTCAGCAGGTTTCAGAAGTTAGAAGGGGAACGCACACAAAGCATGCTGCATTTGTGACAGATGGGATATGCAGGTTGTCTGCGTTGGGATCTGCTAGGCCTGGTTCACACCTGAGTGTTTCTCTGCACGCATCTATATGAAAAATTGTGGGTTTTTGTGCGCGCTTATGAACGCGTGTTTTATTGCGCCAAAAAGCATGCTGAATTCAAAACGCTATGTGTGAATGGAGCCGAATTATATCTATGCATTTAAAACAAAGTGCACTTATCCCTTTTGCCTCTTTACCCCGACACAGCCTAACCCATCCCTCTCAATCTACAGATGCACACAACTCAATCTCGGAGCCCTTGGAAGGGTAATGGGGCAAAAGGGATAAGTGCCCTTTGTTTTAAAGAGCACTTATCCTGTAAACCTAAACCCACCATGTTCATGTAAACCACAGTGGATTAAAGGTCTATATCTGTTGCATTACAATAAAGGTGCAACTACACAGAACGGCCAGAAGCGGCAGTGAGTTTTTTTATTCTTGAAATCCCTTTTAAAATGAAACTCCGGGTGAACAGCTAAATACACAAATTAAATACACATAAGGGAGATGTTTAATTTCCAAAGGACCTAAATTTCTATCCATCCGGTCCCGAGACTAACACAGTCCTTCCTGCCACACAGCACAATCTTGCCAGGCAGACAGGGGACCTGATTTTTCTCTGCAGCAGTTAAAGAACACTTACAGGTCTTGTCCCTCCCCCAGCCTGTGACTGGTCAGTGGCAGACTGATAAGCTCCTCCCCTCACTTTGCTCTCTCTCCCTATCAGCACAAGGTACTGCAGCACAACTAATTTACTCCATATGCAGACTCTCCCTCTCCCAGTCTCCCAATACATTGTGAATTTTTTTAAAGTCAGATTCTTCACCTATGGGGCTTCTTTGCCTCCACTGCCCATAAAATTGCAAACAGAAAAGAAATACCCCGGGGGCCGGGGTGCGTTCTGCACGGTCTGCTTTATGATGAAATTATTTAAGAAAATGTGTGAGAGGTGAAATAGAACAGAAACAGGCAGTCTCGGCTCTTTGGAATTCTCACAGGTTGGCTCTGGCGTCTCTTCTTGTCCTGGCATCTATAGGAGAGAGACATCCAGGGGGTTTCAGAGACGCGTGGGGATCAATGATAACATTACAGGCAACAACCATCCATTGCTATAGGCCTGGCACATGCAGCGGCCTCTGTATAAGTGTCATACACAAATGTATTCCATGTATAGAGTCAAAATCTTGTTTAGGAGCCGCTGAAACTACAGCATTGCGCCAAGTGCACATTACCATGTGTTTAATGAGCGCTGTCGCACAGCACACCTAGTGTGGTGCTGTGTGCTAGGTGCCTTTCCTATATTTACAATGGCACCCCAGCGTACCTCCTGGAGGCTGTGTATGCACTACTTTTTTTGTCACCGCAATGCATGGTTTTGCAGTAACATGTCCTGCAATGGTTCTTGGCCAACCAATGGAAGTTCCTTTAGTGGGTGGCCCTGTTGCCACCCTTCCATCAGGCATCCAAAAGGAGCTGGATGGAAAATTTTCAGGCGAACGGTGACGGCAACCAATTAACTGCTGCCGCTGTTGGGGTGTTCTGACAGGGGTACGCCCAGCACCGTCAGAATACAGCAGCCCAGCTGGAGTTCCATTTTTCCCCCCATTCAGCCAGGAGGTTGATGGAAAAAAAATTAGTATATGGCCAACTTAATGCTCCACTTTTCCCTAACACTGCCTTTGAGCCTACACTGCATGCGTGTCTGTTTTATGTACCTGCAGAACCCCTGAACTCTGGGGAGCTGAAAGCTGCCCTTGAATTACCTGCTGGGTATATCAACAAAATGTTTTCCTTTTATGCAGATGAAAAGATGCAATGCAACACGTCTGGAACAAAGCGAGTGCCAATTTTAGCAAAACACATGAAATCTTTGCCTACGCATTATTCCTTCATATGGTTTGTCTATAAAAGACACCCAACAACTCCCAGCTAGAAGGTGAATGCCGCCACCTAGAGGCCAATCAATTGTACTGCATTATGGGAAACAAAACTTCTATGGAACGAAGGACGAAAGACTGAAACATACCCAACCATTCCACCATGTCTTTGATAGCTGTAAAGTATTTCTCCTCTTCTTTTTCTGGGTTGGTGTCATCGTAGCGCAGAAAACAGATCCCATTATTGGCCTGTGTGTACACAGTGCTAACATAATGAGTGCAGTACAGAATTATCAAACCCATCGCCTATATGGTCCCAAACCTTGGTCAACCATATTTCAAACATATAGGATGCTTGGCATATCTGCTTCCTGTGGCCCTGGAGTCCATAATTTAGTATAAGGCCCCATAAACCAAACTACTATGGAAACCAGCAATCAAGAGCTGCAATTGAGTGTTAAATGCAGAAACCATAGCAGCCAGATCAGTGAAGGGTGAATAATCAGTGACTGCTACAAGTTTCTGTACATTTTCACTAATTTATAGGACAAGCCTGTATGTTTTATAAATATATATTAATTTACCTACTCAAACCTCTGCACCTAGTCCGCAAGCTGTCCAACATAGTCTATGGTGCAGATCCTTTACCTTTCAATGCATAAAGTTTCACATAACCCATAAGATACGATTACATTAAAATTGACTTCTGTTTAGCGATTAAAATCCCACACGCCACCTTGTGGCTGGAAGTTGTATATACAGTGAGCATAGGCTGCTATCACATCTACCGGACACTATGGAGAGCATACTGGGCTGTCTCCACTTGCCTTCAGGCATCAAGCAGAATCTGTATCCAAGACCACTCCCCTCCCTTCCAGCATCATGTTGGCTAATGGCTCAGGCCTGCACACTAAGAGGCATTTGCTGCCTGCATATAATTAAGTAGTCATTTTTACATGCATTGTTTAGCCTTAAATAGAAAGCAGCTCACCTTGGCATATCCGAAGTTAAAGTTGATGGCTTTGGCGTGGCCGACGTGCAGGATGCCATTTGGTTCTGGAGGGAACCGAGTCCTCACCTAGGAGTAAAACAACTCCAATTACAGAGAATGCAGTGAAGGCAGATGCACACAAACCAGGGTGTATACTGTAACTACCGTACACAATAAGGGACTTTTCCTGTCACAATTATCAGACAGTGGTACTGTGACAAAGGCTGCTCTAGATATTGCCCTGTACTACCAGGGTTCTTGCAGAGGTCGCTAGGGGTGTCTTGAGTATTGTGCAATTTATGACTCCCAGATAACTATATGAGCAGCCATATTGCAATGTCCCGGTTTCATAGTTCCAATAGAGAGATAAGGGCCAGTGTCAATTGGCTTTCATTTGCATCAGAACCACTTATGTTCCAGTGCAGGGCTATAGGAATGGAAAAGCAGTTTGAAGCTGCTCAAAAGCACCTGCAATCAATTCTGAACCATCCCTAAAGAGTCCCAAACTGATGTCAATAGCTCGCTGCATTTGCCTTTTGGCACAAGCCCAAAGCCTGTTGACACGAGCCCCAAGGTCTTCTTCATACAGGCTATAAAAGAGCAGTGTGTATGGCAAGATTTGAGCAGCTTTAAATCTTTAAGGAACTGTTCAGTTTCGATTTGAGAAGTTTACAATCGATGGGACTGCTGACTGTCACTTTACACAAACTGCCATCAGGCTTCAGTAGGATTTCAACAAGTTTCAAGTAGTTCTGAAGCTTACTGTAGTCTTCTAGCCGGCTGTTTAAAGCGACAGTCAGCACTCTTATTAAAAGGTCTGGGTTTACCATTTCTGCATGTACACCAAGTGTACATGCAGCAGGCATATGAAGTTGTTGTATATGAACACAAACTTACTTTTTTGTTATTTGTCATCTATCTCCTCAAAGCTCTTTTTAAAATGGCCACCTCTGTGCTCTGCAGGCAGTCTGTGTAATTAACAGTCTGTTAACACAATGCTGTGCTACCCTAGAGAACAAGCTTCTCTGTGGAAACTGAACTCTCTCTCTGAGCTTTCACCCTCATTCATTAACATTTATAGTGGCAATGCCCTCTGGACAATGCAGAGTAACCTGGAGAGGCAGAGCGGATGTGCAGTGATCTTGTTAAAACAACTCCCGGAGGGGGGCCGAGGTTGGTGGTTGTCGGCTGCTTTACAGCCTGTAAAAGACAATCCCAACCAGTGTCAGTTTGCTGTGGTGGGAATGTAGTATTTGTAGGAGAACTATGAGGTGAGTGCTTTTCACTCGCCTCATAGTTCTAGCCGACCTGTGACAATGAGACTGTCACAGGTCGGCTCAGTAGATCGGGAGGTGAGCGAACACATACCGGCGTTCGCTCACCTCTCGATCCTGTCACAGCTCTCTTCCGTGACAGGGGAGGGGCTGGATTCCCCCCTCCCCGCTCCGCCAGCGCTGACTGGCGGATCGAACGGGGGAGGGGGCAGGTACAGCTGGCTCTGCCTCTAGATAGGATCCAGACATAATTGCGGCGTCTCAGTATACCGCGAGCCGTAGCTCCCGGTATACTGAGCTTAGGGTGACGGGAGGACGCCAGTTTGTGTCCTCCCGTTACCCTAAGGAGAACTATGGGGAAAAGCCTTAACCCCATAGTTCTCCTTTAAAAAGTCCATCAAATTGATAATGTAAAATGTACACATATACATCATCACTGCATTACCAAAATAAATGCTAATCAAGGTGGAAATTGGGCTTTAAAGGCTTCAACAAAGCTCGATCAAAAGATCTGCAAACGCTTTGTAAATGCTTTCTGTACACATTGCTCTTAAGGTGCCCATACACCTTACGACCATCGCAAGACTTTTGTCTTGCGATGGTCATATGCTTCTTGAAAGCCCGTACGATCTGCCCACCTTGGACGGGCAGATCGTACTTGCGATCAAGATGGCGTATGGGCACCTTTACACTTTGCTGTTATTACCTGCTGTACAGACCTGTTTGCAATTTACTAATCCGACATTATGACAGGTTACTTTAAATCATACAATCTCAAAGTCCTTTTTTACAACATTGAGCTTGAGGACGGGTTTACCATATAAAACACAAGTCTCACATCTGTTCCCCTAGTTGTTGTAATTGTATTGTTACCTGTCCACCGGTGATCTCCAGGTGTTGCTTCAACAACTCCATAGTTTTTGGTGTCACCACGTAACCTTCCGTCTTGTAATTTTCACCTAAATGGAGAGAAGGTTATTTTGATTTCAGTGACACTTTACTAAAAATAGCTACATGTAACCAACTCATACATTCTTAAAGTGGGACAGAAGGTAACATGTAAAAAAATGAGGGGGTCTATATATTCTCACCATTACTTCACACTAACCGACATTGCAGCCAATGCAGAAGCAGAGAAAGCTTACACTGAACCACGGCACTCATATTTTGTTAGTTCAGACCTGCTCAGCTACATGGGAGGATGGAGAGCAGTCACACAATGAACCAAAAATGTTAGTTTCCTGCAAATGCCCCTTGGAGTGGGAGACCATAGGCAGATACGTATGTGTATTTGATGGAAGAATTTAAGATCCTACATTTAGGTTATGCGGCATTTTCTGTCAGAAATCTGGTGAGCTCACCTTCCTGTGCTTTCTGACAACTGTTATCCGTTTCATTATTCTCAGCTACCTCTGAAACCCTCCCCATGGTTTGGAGATAAGGGCAGATGTTCTGTGGTCGCAACACACTTGCTTTTCTAGGGTGACATCGCTGCTCCTTGATAGATACAGTAAAGTGAGTGAGTGTTGTCACCCTAAGACAGGAAGTGTGTTACTGGCAGGATCACCAGGTAAAAGAAAAAAACAAACAACTAATGCAGCCACCACATCCAAGGACTAGTAAGCTGCAACATATGACATTTTGACTCTATGACTAAGCCCCAATTGGGTGAAACGTGCTGGAAAAGATGGAGTAGGGCCTGGAGGAGAACTACGTGCTTTGGCTTGCGGTGTATCCAAGTGCCAATAAAGGTTTTTGAAGAATTTGGAAGAACTTAGTGGAGGTGCATCTTTCCGCATCAGGGAAGAACAGGCCACATCAAGACGCCACCCGCAGTTGGTGAATGGACCAGCAGACTGCCTGGACTGTTATCCTTTGCACACATCTGTTACATTTTTGGGTTTAGATACACCAAGTTTTTGATGTTCCTACTGCATTCAACAGAAGATAAAATGCATTTGAACTTAAAGCAGGGGCCTCTTGTAATATCCAAAGCAGTTGTACAGGATGGGCATTTGACTAAACTCAACATCCATGTCTCCAAGAGATAAAAGGACCCATAATGTTGGTCCAACTGTCCAGCCTTTACCACAAACCAATATATTTAATCTGGGTGGATTGCCCCTTTAAATCACTCACTAAGATCACCAAAACATTGGGTGCCATCTTGGTGAATGGTATAGGATAAACAATATACCTGGTTTATGGAACTTCAAGGCCTCTCCCCTTAGCTGCTCCATCAGTGAGGCAGTCTCGACTTTAACTTCACCTACGAAAACAAAAAAGGAAAAACGTATTAAGAATAATATAAGAGATACAATATACAAGACAGATTAACTAGGACTTTTTTTGCATCTCAGGGTCCAAGAGAACAGTGTGCTTGAAAAATGTGTGTGGCCAGGGAAGAACTGGCCATAAATTTGGGTAAAATATGTCCGCTCATTAGCTCCATGATGGAGCTTGCACAGGATTCATAATCTTCTCCCCTCCATGTGACCGTATTTCAACCTAATGATTGACTGATCATGCCCTAAGCACAACCACCTAAAGAAAGGGAGAAGGTATTGTGTTCCCCCATAACCTGGGGGAAGAGCATTGGGGGGTCCACAGCAATGAAACCATTGGGTGGAGGGAGTCCCATCAAGAGAGCCTCTGACTTTGCGGTGAATGGGCAAAGTGACAGATTAATTGTTAGCACTTCTGCCCTGCAGCACTGGCGGTCCCCGGTTCATATCTCAGTCAGGACACTATCTGTATGGAGTTTGCATGGGTTTACTCCGGGGGACATTGGCCATAGTATGGTATGCATGTGAAATAGGGACCTTAGATTGTAAGCTCTTTGAGGGCAGGGACTGATGTGAATGAATAGTATGTAAAGTGCTGCGTAAATTGCCAGCACTATAGAAATATTTGTAATAAAAAAAAAATATACATTTAAAAATAAAATATAAATAATATACAAAATTATATTAATTTTTGCCCATCATATACATATCGAGCACACAGCCAGCAGATGGCAATGCTCTGCCAGACCTATAGAATCCTATTCTACACTGTACATACAGTCCCATTTTTTTTTTTTTTCCAATAGAATTTCCAGGAAATTCAGTCTAATCTAAACTTCGGTTTTCTAGGAATCCTGGAGCTATGTGAATGCCGTCATAGGCCGAGAGACGTCAGCATGAGAAGCGCACGTGACTTTCAGGCACAAGGCAGCAGAGACTAAGTCTTCAGTTGGTATTTTAATCACCGCACACAGTGCTGCAGATCGGTTAGGAAGATTATTCTATGGAACAGAGACTCTACACACAGGATTAGAGGAAGGCTTTCATGGATACAACTTACCATTATTCACACACTGCCACACAAAGAATGCTTATAGGAGAATTATGAAAGTGTATCAAATATTGTACAGGTTTACAATGAAAAAGATCAGCTAGATGCAAATGAATGTCAATATAAATCGCAATGTTTTTAGGAATAACAACTCTATTATAAATGTAATATGGGGACAGACATTTGTTCATTATACAGAACTAGGCTTCTTTCTTTGTAGTGTTACGCAATGGTTGTGCTTTACTGCTCCTAATAACCGTGGAAGCCTAGGAGTTGGCCAATCTGCTTCAGTATCCTAAAAAAGATTCTCATAGAACATTGACCCTGGTTAGCTGTGCACAAGACTTTGACTTGCCTCCAAGCCCAGGTTAAAAAGGGTAATTCCACTTTCCCCAGGGATTGGTAAAATGGAATTACCCCCTCCAATCAGAAGGGGTAATAAACTGACATGGGTTTTCAACCCTTTCCTACTCTATCCCTCCAGCTAAAACTAAAAGGATTTGGCTACACATATACTTTTTATTGATGCTTTCATATGTTATACACATATATACAACAAAAGAAATAGAAAAACAAAACCCAACACCAAAATCCAGACAGTGGGCTAACAGCCCGGAATAATTTCATGCAAATGTCATGCAACATACATGGTAGGTTTACAACTCCAGAACAGAGAATATAAGTTACTAGTTAAACATATACTCAGTACCCCAGTATTGGTAGGCATAGTAAGTGGTTGCGAAGCGTTTCAGGGAGTGCGGAGGATGTCAGAAGCTCCAGTAAGCTACGGAGCAGTGGAGGTTATTTAAAAGGAGAACTATGAGGTCAAGGCTTTCCCCCATAGTTCTCCTTAGGGTAACGGGAGGACACAAACTAGCGTCCTCCCGTCACCCTAGGCTCAGTATACCGCGAGCATATGAGCGGTATACTGAGACGCTGCAGCGGATCCCGACATCGATGTCGAGATCCGCCCAGCTGCGTGACAGCTGGCTCTGCCTATCTATAGGCAGAGCCAGCTCTACCCGCCCATTCCTCCGTCCGTTCCGCCAGTCAGCGCTGGCGGATCAGAGCGGTGAGAGGGGAGGGGAATCCAGCCCCTCCCCTGTCACGGCTCTCTGCCGTGACAGGATCGAGAGGTGAGCGAACCCGGTATGTGTTCGCTCACCTCTCGATCTACTGAGCCGACATGTGACAGTCTCATTGTCACAGGTCGGCTAGAACTATGAGGTGACTGAAAAGCACTCACCTCATAGTTCTCCTTTAAACAAAGTCAACATTCGTATTAGCAGAAGAGAGCCAGGGGCTCCAAATGCGAGTGAAGCGGAGCGGGTTGCCCCTCTGCTCGTATGCAAGTTTGTAGAGGGTTAATGCTTGATCCACCAGCCTTTTCCAGTCACCCAGGGAGGGGGCCTTAGGGGTCCCCTACACTAGAATAGCATTTTTGGCATAAAATAAAAGCAGGCGGAGTAATGTCTGAGCACTCGAGGGCAACGGTAGCTCATCAAACAGACCCAAGAGGCAGAATGCAGGGTTGCTTATGTTGGGAAAACCAAGGTTAGCTTCCATGAAGGAAGTAACTTCGGACCAAAAGGTCCGTATGCGTGGACATGTCCAAAAGGAGCGTAGGAAATCAGGCTCATCACCACAGCGCTTGAAGCAACCTGGGTCGGATCGAAGGCCCATTTTACACAATAGAGAAGGAGTGTAGTATGCTTGATAGAAAAACTTCATCTGCAACAGTCTGTCTCTAGAAGCCATCACTGAGGACGCTAGAAGCCATCACTGAGGACGCTAGAAGCCATCACTGAGGACGCTAGAAGCCATCACTGAGGACGCTAGAAGCCATCACTGAGGACGCTAGAAGCCATCACTGAGGACGCTAGAAGCCATCACTGAGGACCCTAGAAGCCATCACTGAGGACACTAGAAGCCATCACTGAGGACACTAGAAGCCATCACTGAGGACCTTAGAAGCTATCACTGAGGACATGGCTACACATATACTTTAGAGGCAAGCGCCGGTGCTTGCAGTCGCCACAAGCTGCCTGTCCTTTATCATCAATGCCAGTTGATATGATTTGGCGGACGTGACAGTCTCACTTTAACAAACAGCCATTGTAGATCAGATCCCTGCTGTGGTACTGTTCAATCAGAGCTATGCTGACTGTCCGTTACGGGGTTAAAACGCACAGCACTGTTCCTAGTGCTCCATTATTAACCT